>NC_089815.1:35789073-36044073 GCF_029633855.1 Hoplias malabaricus | reverse complement strand
AGTATACACTAAGTAGGCTACAAGCTTATTGTTTTTAGTCCAATACACTTTATAAACTTGAATTCCTCTGTTTTTTTTTTTTTTTTTCATTTGTTTTAAATTATGCTCTAAACGTGTTGGATTCTCCGTGTTGACACGTAGGGTATAATTTCGCGTTAACACGTTAAGTTTGTGTATTTCGTGAATCATGATGCTTTACTGCCACCAACTGGTGTATGGCGTTATTGCTGAAACAACATAAAGCCTTAACTTAAGAAAGCCACTCAACATCCCAATCCACATATGGTATATTGCCATCGGACGGGACCAGAGCGCTAGCGCGCGGCGCCCGTTAAATGATTTTTGCCGAGCCCGAGAGCGGGTCCAGTGCGCTCAGGGGAACACGCCACGAAGTTCCGCGCCCTCGCTGAGTCTCTACTCCTCACGTGGAAAGAGATATGAATAATCAAAGTTTGGGCCTTTTATCCGCAATTTTTCATCAGTCCACCAGGTGGCACATGGAATGTCCCAACACATGTATATTATATTGGGTTTGGGATGGGGTATTTCCGGCCTCCGAATATATTGGAAGTGGGATGGTTGTCCAATTGCTGTCAAATATATTGGAAGTGGGATGGTTGTCCAATTGCAATATATTCTGATGGTGTCAAATATATTGGAAGTGGGATGGTTGTCCAATTGTAATATATTCTGATGGTGTCAAATACATTGGAAGAGGGATGGTTGTCCAATGGCAATATATTCTGATGGTGTCAAATATATTGGAAGTGGGATGGTTGTCCTGATGGTGTCTAATATATTGGAAGTGGGATGGTTGTCCAATTGCAATATATTCTGATGGTGTCAAATATATTGGAAGTGGGATGGTTGTCCTGATGGTGTCTAATATATTGGAAGTGGGATGGTTGTCCAATTGCAATATATTCTGATGGTGTCAAATATATTGGAAGTGGGATGGTTGTCCAATTCCCATACATCCTGATGGTGTCAAATATATTGGAAGAGGGATGGTTGTCCAATTGCAATATATTCTGATGGTGTCAAATATATTGGAAGTGGGATGGTTGTCCTGATGGTGTCTAATATATTGGAAGTGGGATGGTTGTCCAATTGCAATATATTCTGATGGTGTCAAATATATTGGAAGTGGGATGGTTATCCTGATGGTGTCTAATATATTGGAAGTGGGATGGTTGTCCAATTGCAATATATTCTGATGGTGTCAAATATATTGGAAGTGGGATGGTTGTCCAATTCCCATACATCCTGATGGTGTCAAATATATTGTAAGTGGGATAGTTGTCCAATTCCCCTATATCCTGATGGTGTCAAATATATTGGAAATGAGATGGTTGTCCAATTACCATACATCCTTATGGCTTCAAATATATTGTAAGTGGGATGCTTGTTCAATTACCATATATATTGTGTCAAATATGTTCAAAGTGGGATGGTGTCCCATCACTACATATTGTCATCAGAGCACGTTTTAGGAAAACATAATTGTAATGTCTAAAAATACATTTAGCCATATATCCCATGACTCCCTGATCTCATATCTGTCTTTGGAGTTGTAAAATTCTACTGTCCAAAATCCATATATTTTTTTTTGACTTGAATATATTGGAAGTAGGATTATCAGATCTCAGCTTCAGAACAACATAAGAGGTTTTTACAAACGGGTCTATCTTTGTCTGGGTCTATCTTACTCAGCGTGTGAGTTTGGAGAAGATTGGAGAGAATAAATATTTTCACTCAAAAAAACTAAAAGGGGTCCCCCTATGAGTTGTTTTTAAGTGAAAAAATTTATGTCCTCCAATCATCTCCAAACTCACACCCTGAGTTGATGACACTCAGACTTAGACGAAACTGGTCTTACTTTGAAGATATTTCACTCCTAAGCCAAGATCTGATAATCCAACTTCCAATATATTCCAGTCAAAAACATATATGGGTTTTTGACAGTAGAATTTTACACTTCTAATTACAGAAAAAGGATCAGAGGGACTTGGGCTGTATGGAAACATGTATTTTTTTTAACTATATAAAATGTTTTCCCAAAATGTATAAGTCTTTACTTTAACCATCCCAATTGCAATATATTTGACACAAGTGTTATATATTATATTTAAGCAGTACATTTCTTCGTAGATGTCTTTCAGTAACTGTAAAACATTTATTTTAATTATTTGTAATTTGCTAAGACACATGGAAGACCTTTACATCCCGAGGTAGTGATAGCTTACAACCTGGTCTCACACCTACTTGTGATATAGTCACATATATAGGAGACTGCAATTCATGCTGAAAATATGCGATATGTCACGAATTGCAGATTACTATATCACGAGTAGGTGTGAGACCGGGCTGTAGCTTAACATTACTGGCTGATGTAACTTTGCTAACTGACAAAGCGACACATTTATGTTATGATTAAAACCAATATTTAACAAAAAATATATTCATTAAACACATGAAAAGTGTTGTATTCTAATCAAATGATATTTAAACTCCCGCACGAGTTATGCACAGGGGCCGTGTCTTCATTAATTCAGACTTATTATCCTGGATTTAAGTCCTTTATAGAGTATTTAGTTATTTTTTATAACGTCTCTTCCTTACACATGTAAACAATCGTACACACACAAAAATGCGTGTATTTGTATAACTAAAAATGTGAGTCTGTAAACAAGTTTTAGTCCCCACACCGAGATTATATCCATCTACACACAGACAAAGAGAGAGTCCACCAGTTTCGCTACACTACACTTTGTTTGGGTTTTTATGTACTGTTTCTAATTCTATATTTTTGTTGTGATATCAGTTATAATTGAATATGTATTTTGTCTCGTTCACCAGTGATATTTTTCAGTTACTGTAGTTAAAACAGCATTTAACTAATCCATACGGGCCTACTTACATATTCATGATTGGATTTACATCACACACTGTAGCTGACACGAAACATAAATCCTTTGTGAACGTAGTCCCTACGTTTCATCTGAATTATTCATAACATAGTGAGCGAAGCACTGACCTATGGCTACGTTGAGCCCTACGTGAGCAGTGTGAAGACAGCAATATTAGTAAGCTGATCCCCATAGCAACTGGAAGTTAATTTTTCACAATAAAAAACCTCTGGTGTTTAGTACCTTAAAATTTGTAAACATGCATATTATTATATAACTTCATTCATAACATGCTCTAAAGCTTTTCATAATTGTATATCAAACAAACATCACTATTCTCTCACACTATGTGTGTGACACATACTGAGATTTGACATTGATAAATTATGTGCATTCTTTTAATAGCATACTGCTAAACAATACAGTGTCAATACAAACCCATGGTGAAATTAACTTTCCAGATCCTCCTCTTTCTGTAAAC
This sequence comes from Hoplias malabaricus, assembly GCF_029633855.1. Taxonomy (NCBI): domain Eukaryota; kingdom Metazoa; phylum Chordata; class Actinopteri; order Characiformes; family Erythrinidae; genus Hoplias; species Hoplias malabaricus. The sequence goes on along the minus strand of NC_089815.1, from coordinate 36,040,683 downwards.
GTATTGTATGTTTAACGATACATTAAGTTACTCATGTTTTATTTAATTATGTGTATCTACTTCTATATATAAATTAAGAGAGGATAAATCTCCTTCAAAATGAAATTGAACAAAAAATTCTGAATTAAAAAAGGGCTTTTTCAGCAGTTCAGTGGTGGTTGAAGTGAGGGGTTTATATATATATATATATATATATATATATATATATATATATATATATATATATATGTGTGTGTGTGTGTGTGTGTGTGTGTGTGTGTGCTTTTAAACGTATTTATATATGTATAATGTTAATACAAAATCTCATAAAAAACATGGTCAAATCCAATACGCTTAGAGACCAACGACATTCCTTACACCTGGACCCCCATGACTACTGACGAAGAACAATCAGAAAAGTGACACTGAGCCTGCTGTGGGCCAACGCTGTTTTCTGACTGTGACTCTGAGCCGAGTGTAGTCAATTCACAAAAAACATTATAAGAACGCAGTACCAAAGCATGGCTCAATTTTGCATGTAGGTATTTGAGTATACACTAAGTAGGCTACAAGCTTATTGTTTTTATAATACACTTTATAAACTTGAATTCCTCTGTTTTTTTTTCATTTGTTTTAAATTATGCTCTAAACGTGTTGGATTCTCCGTGTTGACACGTAGCGTATAATTTCGTGTTAACACGTTAAGGTATTGACGCGTTATGAACGTGTTAACACGTTAAGTTTGTGTATTTCGTGAATCATGATGCTTTACTGCCACCTACTGGTGTATGGCGTTATTGCTGAAACAACATAAAGCCTTAACTTACCAAATAACGGAAACAATTCCAGTGTTTAATGTTCTGAACAATGTTTATGAGATTTTGTATAAACATTATACAAACATAATATTTATATAAACATAAATACGTTTAAAAGCGCACACACACATATATATATATATACCCCTCACTTCAACCACCACTGAATTTACTGCTGAAAAAAGCCCTTTTTTAATTCAGATTTTTTTGTTCAATATAATTTTGAAGGAGATTTATCCTATCTTAACATATATAAGTATGTGGCCACAAATGGGTCCACAATTCCATTTAGACCTAACAGGTGGTGGTGGGGTCTTAGTTCCGAAAAGCCATTTAGTGGACAAAATAGCAGTTGCTTACCTCTTCGTAGTACCACACCATCCCAATCCACATATATGATACGCCGCTTGGTGGACCTTATCGGCCTAGCGCGCGGCGCCCCCTAGACGATTTACTTTGCAGAGCCCGGGGTCGGGTCCTGGGCACACGTGGTGAGAGCTAAAAATCCTCAAAGTTTGGGCCTTTTACCCGCACTTTTGCATCAATCCACCAGGTGGCTCCCGGAACGTCCCGATTCCAATATATTCCATTACAGGCGTATATATTTATCATTCGTTGAAGTGTTTTGTAATGTTTTTAATACTTTTAACATGCCCAACATCCATAGACATTAACATTTTTAAAGTGTTGGCTACTTTGATAAGGCAACACAAACGTCCTTTCACAAAGTTTCCAACTATCTTTGATATATTTATAATGCCAGTAAACCGACAAACACGTAACCACAGTGAGCCAGCCTGTCCTTCTGAAACTCTTGTCCGAACGCCTTACTTTCAAATTTTCAAGTTAGCTAATGTTACTGCTGCATTACTTAAGGTGGAAGCGAAAAATTTAAAAGCTTCTGAGCGAACACCAGTCAGAATGTCAACACTAGAACTATCAGGATTTTCATATACCCCCTTTTTCTACCAGAGGCTGCCAAATGGCAGTGCTGGGGTAATTTGCAACCCATTAGGCCACCTTTTGTTATGTACATTAAGCCACTACTAGGTGCTAAAACGGGGGGATGGGTGATAGTGTGAACTGTGTTGACTGACAAAGCTCTGAGAGTCACAGCAGGCACAGACTTTCAGGAGTTTAGTTTAGGGCAACAGTCTCAACAAATAAAAAATATTTTGGTACTTTGGCAGTTTTCTCAGCTGCTGATAATTATTATTATAATCTTTCAAAAATATAATGAAATAATACTTGTTTATTTAGAATACACACAATAAAGAATTATTTAAGCTTTTTAGTTTATATTTGTTGATCTAATGCAGTATTATTTTATGTGAAACCTACAAAAACCTTGAGAAATATAAATAAAAAAATCAGTTAAGTAAAAATTGCTCAAAAATAGTATTTAAGTTTAATTTGAGTCATATTTACTTGTCAAGAAAAACACTTTGCCAATGGGGTGAGATATTTTGACTTAAAACAAGAAAAAATGTCCTGATAATATTCTTTTACTTGGGTTTTTAAATGTTTAAGTAAAAATGTCCTTTTTACAAGTAGCTGAGGGTTGTTTTTTGTATAAATTTATGTAAAAATATCTTTACCTATTGGCAGTTTTTCAAAAGACAAAAACTACTTAAAATAAGGTTACAACATATCAGAGCTATTTTGACTAATCAATATGCCACTTTTTGCACTGTGAAAACAATCCTACATTAGTACAAAGGAGGCAGTTTTTCAAAAGGCAAATTTACTTAAAATCTGAACTTTAGCTATTTTGACAAATCATCAGTGAGAAAACAATCCAAAATTAGTACAAAGGAGGCAGACTTGAGGTGTTTTGGAATTATAGTTCAAATAATGTCTTTGTGTGAGTTTTAGAGAAAGATGACTGCAGACACTGGAAAACTTGTTAATAAAGTGCATAAACTTTATATAATAAACTGCACCAAAGTAAATAGCCTATCTGGCTACATGCTGAGTGAAATAAAATAGAATAAACCTTTCTCACTATAGTACAATATTACAAATATACACGATGGAGGTAACTGAGATGGGTGTGTCAGTGTCAGTCAGGGTGTGTATTCCCTGCCACATACGCCGAGGGTCAGAGGAGGTAAAGTGCTCCTCAATCCAGAGTTTGTAGCAGTGCTTGGCTATAGCTATTAGTCTCTTCATATTGCCAGGAACTCCAGTGGGCGGTACAAAGGACGCTCGTACCCTGAGCGCTTCTATGCTGAGGGATGCCATGGTAAGAAATCTCAGACCACCAGTCTTGTTTTTTGCCCTTCTTTTGTACGCATTAGGTTTTTCCATTTATGTGCATCTGCTTTTGTTTTTTTTGTGAATCAGGACCGGCGTTTGTAGCAGTGCTTGGCTATAGCTATTCCTCTCCTCAGGTTAGCTCTGACCAAGCTGTATGCTTCCCTGCATCCTGATCTGAAGGCAGCATCTCTGGCTTTGAGCAGAGTGCGAACCTCTCTGTTCATCCAGGGCTTCTGATTAGGGAATGTTAATTATTATGGCAAACTTAAAATTAATGATTAAGTATCACCAGGAAGAAAGATCGACGCTCAAAGAATTCTTTGAGGAGAAGAGAGGAATAAGACAGACAGTCAAAGATTCTCTCTTATCTCTTGAATTTATTGAACAAATCCAAGCCATATATAGGACCCCAGTCACGTACACCATTATTAGATCATGTCTCGTTCCATCAACCCAAACATTCCCTTATTGGTGCCTCGTCATCTCCCTTTTATCTCCGTCCTCTTCGTATTGCCAGGAACTCCAGTGGGCGGTACAAGGACACTTGTACAAGCGCTTCTATGCTAAGGAATGTCATGTTAAGAAATCTTGGACCCTCGTCAACGTCAGAGAGGATCCCAGGCATGTCGCACCCCTTCTGCATAGGAGGTTATTTCGGGCGGGCCGAGCACAACGTGGGCATGGGCGTTTCCATCAGAGCGGTGACTCTGAAATCTCTTCTGGTAAGATTTCCTAAATTTTCTATGTTTGTTTGCTGGTTATAGCTGTTGTGATTTTGGAAGAGACACACTGCAAAAAGTACAATCTTGAAGTTAAAATTGCTCAAGAATATTATTCTATTTTAATTTGAGTAATTTTGACTTGTATTTTGACTTAAAACAAGACAAAATGTCCTGATACGATTCTTTTACTTTGGGTTTTAAAAAGTTTAAGTAAAAATGTCTTTTTTTACAACTAGCTGAGGGTTGTTTTTTTGTATAAATTTATTAAAAAATATCTTTACCTATTGGCAGTTTTTCAAAAGACAAAAACTACTTAAAATAAGGTTACAAAATATCAGAGCTATTTTGACTAATCAATATGCCACTTTTTGCACTGTGAAAACAATCCTACATTAGCACAAAGGAGGCATACTTCAGATGTTTTGGAATTATAATTCAAATACCATGTTTGTGTCAATTTCACATTATTTGAACCTTTCACTAATCAATTCTCAAACATATGGTCCTGTAGATGAGGAGACTTCACCACCTCCAGGAAAGAGAGGTCGCATGGAGACACACGGGTGGCTGACAGAGACGGCAAAAGATGGCACAGTGTGGCATGAAGCACATAGTTTATATTTCTGTAAAGTTTACATTTCTATTCATGAATACTTTTGTTAACATATTGTTGCATGCTTATTTAATCTTTCATTACTTCCTTTATTACTATTTCATTGTACAGGGAAACCAAGCAAAATGTTTCTTTCCTGTTCATATACCAATAAAACTACCTTGAATCTAAATGTCTGGTAATGTTGACTTTTTTTGTGGGTGGGGGTTCACCAACTTGCTGCAGAGAAGAGTGTGGAGTGCAGTAGAGTGTCTCCTTTCAAATGTAAAGGCCTCATTTACATAACACTGGAGGTGAGAAGAGCTGTTCACACCTGCCAAATGGCAGTTCTTTGGGATTTAAAGGTATAATTGCCAAATGGCAGCGGTTTGGTAGTTCTAGTGTTAAACAATACACCTGCATATAGTCAGCACAAAAAGATTGCTCACACATTAAAATCATGCCCAAGATAATGGAACAATGACGTTCAGAAGTAAGTTATAATCCAGCGTCAGGTAATTTAATGTGGAAGCGAAGAGTTGCAATACAACATTGAGCTTCTGGGCAACCTCAATGTTAAGAAATTAAAATTATACAAGCACATACAGGTGCTGGTCATAAAATTTGAATGTATGCAAGACATGGGTGTCAGCTGTCATGTTCCTTATGCCAAGCCACTCTTGAACAAGAGACAGCGTCAGGAAAAAGGACTGGACTGCTCCTGAGTGGTCCAAAGTTATGTTCCCTGATTAAAATAAATTAGATGAGATTAGATTCAACTTTATTGTCATTGTGCAGAGTACAAGTACAGGGCCAATGGAATGTAGTTAGCATCTAACCAGAAGTGCAATATATAACATTATTTACATAATTTACATAAAGTGCAGTAGTGATATGACATTGTGATTATGGAAGTTAAAGTAACCATATATACATATTGAAATATAAAATATGTAAGCAAAGTAACATTGTGTAGGTGATGCATTATGTACTGAAGGATGAATGAAATACAGCTTTACAGAAGGTGCAGTGAAATGATTGTGCAAGATTTATTTAAAGTGCCTGAATAGTGTTCATCCGGATAACAGCCTCGGGAAAAAAAAACTTTTACGAAACCTGTTAGTGCGGGAAAAGAGGCTCCTGTAACGTCTGCCAGATGGTAAAAGGCTGAAAAGTCCATGATTTGGGTGTGTGACGTCCTTGACGATATTTCTTGCCCTGCCCAGGCAGCGTTTATGGTAGATGTCCTCGAAGGAACTTGAAACTGGACACCTGATCCACTGCAGTTCCGTTGATGTGAATGGGGGCGTGAGCTTGGTTCCTAGTCCGTCTGAGGTCCATGATGATCTCCTTTGTTTTGAGCGTGTTTAGTACCAGGTTATTCTTTTGGCACCACAAGGACAGATGCTGTACTTCATCCCGGTAGGGCGTTTCATTATTGTCTGTAATCAAGCCTATCACCATGGTGTCATCTGCGAATTTGACTACGGTGTTTGAACCATAGGCAGGTACACAGTCATGGGTGAAGAGAGAGTACAGAATCGGGCTAAGAACACAACCTTGTGAAACGCCAGTGTTCAAGGTGATGGTTGATGAATGAAGGTTGCCTAATCTAACAGATTGGGGTCTGTTAGACAGGAAGTCTAAAATCCAGTGGCAGAGTGATGTGCTGATACCCAGAGGGTGGAGTTTGGATATCAGCATAGGCGGAATCACTGTGTTGAATGCAGAACTAAAATCGAGGAACAGCATTCTCACCTATGAGTTTTGACAGTCCAGGTGGGTTAGTGCAGTGCTGTTGAGATAGCGTCCTCTGTGGATCTGTTGCTATGATAAGCAAACTGGTGTGGGTCCAGCGTAGCAGGCAGGCAGGATTTCAAGTGAGAAAGAACTAGTCTTTTAAAGCACTTGGAAATTATTGGGGTGAGTGCTACAGGTCAAAATTCATTAAAGTCTGAAGCAGTAGAATGCTTAGGCACAGGCACAAGGATGGCTGATTTAAAGATAGAAGGTACAGCTGCCTGGGCAAGCGAAACATTAAAGATGTGAGCAAAGACACCCGCAAGTTCCACAGCACAAGCTCTTAGCACACGGCCAGGTACACCACCAGGGCCAGTTGCCTTCCGTGCATTCACTCTGCTCAGCATGCGACTGACGTCCGAATTGGAAAGTACAAGTGGGTTGTTGTCGGTGGAGGATCGTTTATTGAAGATATCAATATCATCTGGTCGAAACGAGCGTAGAAGTTGTTCAGCTCATCAGGGAGTGAAGCACTGTTGGTAGATGGAACAAAGCTAGTTGGTTTATAGTCAGTCAGGGTGTGTATTCCCTGCCACATACGCCGAGGGTCAGAGGAGGTAAAGTGCTCCTCAATCCAGAGTTTGTAGCAGTGCTTGGCTATAGCTGTTAGTCTCTTCATATTGCCAGGAACTCCAGTGGGCGGTACAAAGGACGCTTGTACCCTGAGCGCTTCTATGCTGAGGGATGCCATGCCAAGAAATCTCGGACCACCAGTCTTGTTTTTTGCCCTTCTTTTGTATGCATTAGGTTTCTCCATTTATGTGCATCTGCTTTTCTTTTTTCTGTAAATCAGGACCGGCGTTTGTAGCAGTGCTTGGCTATAGCTATTCCTCTCCTCAGGTTAGCTCTGGCCAAGCTGTATGCTTCCCGGCGTCCTGATCTGAAGGCAGCATCTCTGGCTTTGAGCAATGTGCGAACCTCTCTGTTTATCCAGGGCATTTGAATAGGGAATGTTAATTGTTATGGCAAACTTAAATTTAATGATTAAGTATCACCAGGAAGAAAGATCGATGCTCAAAGAATTCTTTGAGGAGAAGACAGGAATAAGACAGACAGTCAAAGTCAGTCCACACAGTTGTTGATGTGTTTCAGGACAGAGTTAGTGTAGGTGTCCAAGTGGATGTGTGAGCCTGTGGAGGCTCGGGCAGCATACTCACTCCAGTCGGTGTGCTGGAACTGTTGCTGAAGGAAGGAGTCAGCCCCATCCATCCAGAACTTTACAGTTCTGGTTGAAGGCTTAATCCTCTGCATGACTGGAGTGTATTTGGGAAGCAGGAACAAAGAAAGATGATCGGAAAGTCCAAGATGGGGGAGGGGTGTTGTTTTGAAGCTGGTTAAAGTCGAACCGATGCTGAATCCGGTGTTTGTGCAGTGAATGTTAATTTCAAAAAGTGTCTGTCTGTCGTAACTGTAGTTCGCAAGAGTTATTTGCGCAAGAAAACTGGAGATAGCTAAGTACAGAAGTATAACATCACTAAAACCGGTAAGACGCTGAGCCTCGCAGTGTGATCGCGATGCCATCTTGGTCCTGGGAGACCAAGGACCATTTCCTATGGATATCAAGGTCCCAGAATCTGGAGGAAGAGAGGAGAGGCACGGAATCCACATTGCTCGAGGTACCCTGTAAAGTTTCCACAGTAAGTGGCGGTTTGGGGTCCCATGTCATCTGCTGGTGTGGGTCCACTGTATTTTCTGAGGTCCAAGGTCAACGCAGCCGCCTACCAGGGAGATTTAGATTACTTTATGCTTCCTTATGCTTCCAAGCGGGGTGGGTTAGTGCAGTGTGTAGTGCTGTTGAGAGCGAAGACACCCGCAAGTTCCACAGCACAAGCTCTTAGTACACGGCCAGGTACACCACCAGGGCCAGCTGCCTTCCGTGCATTCACTCTGCTCAGCATGCGACTGACGTCCGAAGTGGAAAGTACAAGTGGGTTGTCGTCGGTGGAGGATCGTTTATTGAAGAAATCAATATCATCTGGTCGAAACGAGTGTAAAAGTTGTTCAGCTCATCAGGGAGTGAAGCACTGTTGGTAGATGGAACAAAGCTTGTTGGTTTATAGTCAGTCAGGGCGTGTATTCCCTGCCACATATGCCGAGGGTCAGAGGAGGTAAAGTGCTCCTCAATCCGGCGTTTGTAGCAGTGCTTGGCTATAGCTATTAGTCTCTTCATATTGCCAGGAACTCCAGTGGGCGGTACAAAGGACGCTCGTACCCTGAGCGCTTCTATGCTGAGGGATGCCATGGTAAGAAATCTCAGACCACCAATCTTGTTTTTTGCCCTTCTTTTGTACGCATTAGGTTTTTCCATTTATGTGCATCTGCTTTTGTTTTTTTTTGTGAACCAGGACCGGCGTTTGTAGCAGTGCTTGGCTATAGCTATTCCTCTCCTCAGGTTAGCTCTGACCAAGCTGTATGCTTCCCGGCGTCCTGATCTGAAGGCAGCATCTCTGGCTTTGAGCAGAGTGCGAACTTGTCTGTTCATCCAGGGCTTCTGATTAGGGAATGTTAATTATTATGGCAAACTTAAAATTAATGATTAAGTATCACCAGGAAGGAAGATCGACGCTCAAAGAATTCTTTGAGGAGAAGAGAGGAATAAGACAGACAGTCAAAGATTGCGTGAATCCGGTATTTGTGCAGTGAATGTTAATTTCCAAAAGTGTCTGTCTCTCGTAGCTGTAGTTCGCAAGAGTTATTTGTGCAAGAAAACTGGAGATAGCTAAGTACAGAAGTATAACATCACTAAAACTGGTAAGATGCTGAGCCTCGCAGTGTGATCGCGATGCCATCTTGGTCCTGGAAGACCAAGGACCATTTCCTATAGAAATCAAGGTCCCAGAATCTGGAGGAAGAGAGGAGAGGCACGGAATCCACATTGTTCGAGGTACCCTGTAAAGTTTCCACAGTCAGTGGCGGTTTGGTGTCCCATGTCATCTGCTGGTGTGGGTCCACTTTATGTTCTGAGGTCCAAGGTCAACGCAGCCGCCTACCAGGGAGATTTAGATTACTTTATGCTTCCTTATGCTTCCAAGCGAGGTGGGTTAGTGCAGTGTGTAGTGCTGTTGAGATAGCGTCCTCGGTGGATCTGTTGCTACGATAAGCATAGTGGTGTGGGTCCAGCCTAGCAGGCAGGCAGGCAGGATTTCAAGTGAGAAAGAATTAGTCTTTTAAAGCACTTGGAAATTATTGGGGTGAGTGCTACAGGTCAAAAGTCATTAAAGTCTGAAGCAGTAGAATGCTTAGGCACAGGCACAACGATGGCTGATTTAAAGATAGATGGTACAGCTGCCTGAGCAAGCGAAACATTAAAGATGTGAGTGAAGACACCCGCAAGTTCCATAGCAAAGCTCTTAGCACAATTTACAATTTACAAAGCTCTTAGCAAAAACTAATTTACAAAGCTCTTAGCACACGGCCAGGTACACCATCAGGGCCAGCTGCCTTCCGTGCATTCACTCTGCTCAGCATGCGACTGACGTCCGAAGTGGAAAGTACAAGCTGCACAAATCAGTCAGAGAGAGCGGGCAGCACGCACAAAACACTCAGAGAGAGCGCGCAGTTTGCACAAAACACTCAGAGAGCACGCAGTTTGCACAAAACACTCAGAGAGAGCGCGCAGATTGCACAAAACACTCAGCGAGAGCGCGCAGCATGCACAAAACCCTCAGCCAGAGCGCGCAGCATGCACAAAACCCTCAGCGAGAGCGCGCAGCACGCACAAAACCCTCAGCGAGAGCGCGCAGTTTGCACAAAACACACAGAGAGATCGCAAAGCTCACAAAAAAAACTAAAGAGAGATCGCGCAGTTTGCACAAAACACACAGAGAGATCGCAAAGCTCACAAAAAAAACTAAAGAGAGATCGCGCAGTTTGCACAAAACACTCAGAGAGAGCGCAAAGCTCGCAAAAAAAAAAACCTGAGAGAGCGTGCAGCGCGCACAAAACATTCAGCGAGAGCGCGCAGTTTGCACAAAACATTCAGCGAGAGCGCGCAGTTTGCACAAAACACACAGAGAGAGCGCGCAGCACGCACAAAACCCTCAGAGAGATCGCAAAGCTCGCAAAAAAAAAACCTGAGAGATCGCGCAGCCCGCACAAAATTTCTGTTGAAGCCATAGCATAACTCAATGGTGAGTCAAAAGCGGCAGAGGTTACTTTTTTTTAAAAAACCGTGACCCAGGCAAAGCTCCATATTTGTAACGGCAAATGCAAAGCTGGTTAAGGCATAACTTTGTTGGGGTTAACCTTTTGTCTGAAGTGTCTTACATAACTTCAAGTCTTGTGTGAATGTGTTCACCGGAAAAATACTCCAACAGCGCTCCGTATAACATGGATAAAACAATTATTTACAACACATACCAAGTCGACGTTAACAGAGCACGTTTAATAAATAATATAGAAGACACGGGTTAGCCTTTTTTTTTGTAAGCACAGGGCTGACATTTTATGAAACACACTTTACCTTGTGTGAGCACTATATCTACAATGTTTGAATCCATTTTTAAAAAAAATGTTCTTCTTTTTTGCAGCTTGAACACAACTAAATCAGATGCAGTGGGCATGTAAATTTTGCAAATTTGTGTATGAAAGAAAGGGCAACTGCTTAGACATTACAGATACAGAAACATGGTGGTTACAGCCACCAGTGAAACGCATGTTGGAGCGCTGGCCAGCCCTTTTCAGAAAGCAGCAGGTATGGTAACAAATATGTAATTTATGTAAAATAAAACATACAATCATATTAACATGAACATATTACTTCTACAAGAGTAAATGTATTTTAATTTGTGTAATCTGTTAATGTGGTACAAATCGAATTATGGCTCTATGTGTGCTGTGTTTTTCCTAAAGGTTTTTGCTGAGTTCACAAGGGTGGCAAGTAAAGATCTTGAACAAGACTTTTTTGAGGCCTTGGACAGTCACACCCCACGATTCCTTGAGATCTTTAAATCCAGGAAAGGAATTATTGGCAGTACACTTGCAGACATTGTTGCCCAAGTTGAAATTAAGGTAAGGAATCTTTTTATTACAATTTGGAATGTTACTTATATAAGAGTGATCCAGTCACCTCCTTAATGGAACACTAGATAATATTTTTTACCTTAATTTTTTAGCTTAATTACAGCTTCAAAATCATTGTGATGCTCCACTGATCTTAGCTAGTGTTCCTTTAAGGTTGGTTAGTTTTCCTGTAGACTTGTCATTATCAACTAATTCCAAACATGAGAACCAACATTTATTTGCCATGGAGCTGCACTATTTCCCGAAAACTATTAAAGACAAATCAGTTATTTTTGTGCTGTGTAATGTTTCTTCATTTTTAATAGTCTTTCTAAAACCAGGGAGCCCAAAGACAGACAAGTTAAACAAAACAGCACAAACACCCAATAATATTTTTTTTAGCAGATGAATCCTGTTTTAATGGGATGGTAACATATATTATAGAACACAGACACCTATGTGTTTTAACTTATAATTTATCACACATTTGTCTCATGTTTATTTTTAGATATTTTGGTTTGTTTTTTCTTAACTTGTAGATCCAGGATATTACAGCAATGTGGACTGCTGTCCTTCGTTGTCTTCCAGGTTTATCTTGGAGATTAGGCAGGGAGTACTTCAAGGTCTGTTTTGTAAGTATTACATCAAATTGTATAATTAAAATTTACTTAGTGAAGACATGAAGGTTTTGCAATAATATATTTTTTTCATTATATTTACCTTTTGTCTGCAGGATTCAGATACCATCACAGATTTCATTCAGGTTCCTGATGGGTTATTGACTGTTATACCTGAAGACAGCCAGCAACCAGGTCCAAATGCCATACACTTTGAGCCATCTAGCATTAATATCATACTGGAAGGTAACATTATGGAGAACATTGAAAACCATGCTCAAGCTATTTGCCTGACATTTGAACTACTATACAACCTTCATTTGGACTATCCCAAAAGACTGGAGAACACATTTGACTTGCTAAACCTGGGAGTAGGCAATCTGAGCCCAAAATAATTTAAGGGATTTCTAAGTTTCGATGGACCCAGCTTTACCCTCTTATTGATGTTAGGCTCTCATTTATATGGTTTGCACTTGCAAAATGTTCTTGTGTTGTTCATAATGTGTCAAAGCACTTAAATTTATTGTGCAAAACTTTAGCTTGGTTAAGTGCATTAAACATTATTGTACATTTTTGTTTATTACACAGACTGTGCCATTTGAGTCATTCAAGAATAAAGATTACTGGAGGTTTTCTTTTAAAAAATATTTTTAATTGACTTAAATGTGGAATTAATTTTATTTTTGGGTAACTTTATGTATTTAGATAGGCTGATGTGCTCTGTGATGTAATGGAATTTGATTAAAATAAACCAAAAGTACTACTGAATAATAATTCTTTGTTGTGCTTACTTTATTTTTCTAAGGCAATCGGTTTCCTAAATTCTATTAAGTAAACAGGACTCTTGTGGAATTATGTTAACTTGGGTAACATAAGTTGGCAGTACTTAAAAATGGCAACTTACATCTATGTACTACTTAATGTCATGGGGCGACTGAAGTTAAAAAGGCTGCTATGATGGCAGATACTTACGAATTTACCCATAAGGAGTCGAGAGTGAAAGAGAGATCAGTGGTTGGAGAAAGGCTAATATAGAGGTTAAATCAGCAGAGACTAAAAGTCATAGGGAAGGGCCATCTGGCTCTAAACCTCATACTCAACTTCAAAAACCTGTAAATTCTACTCCCTCGGGAGAAATAATCTGCCATTATTGTAGAAAACCTGGCCATATAAAATCAGGTTGTCCAGTTCTGCAGAAGTGCAGACGTGGGTCTTATACTGACTCTTCAAAATCTGTGGCATTGGTAGTTGGTTCAGAGAGGACTATTAATTGTGTGGATCCTGAGTCTGAAATAACCCCCTCTCTGTATGATGGGTTTGTCTCCTGCTGTACAGTGTCCATTGGTTCTGGGGAGCCAGAAACCAAAATTAAAATTTTCAGGGACACTGGTGCAGTTCAGTCCTTGTTGTTACAAGGGGTTCGTGATTAGCCAGTTTCAATGACTCTTCAGTGTTGCTTCAAGGTGTGGGAAGTTTGTTTGGTGCCATGCCATTGCATAAAGTGTACCGTGTCATACTCCATGGAGTGTGCAGAATTCAAAGCTGCATAAGCCTCCCGAGCTTTCCCCTACAGGACACTCTGAACCAAAACGGTCCAACAATTTTCCAGCCAAGCTAATTCCGTGGCTATATTCTCAAAGGCATCAAAAAACACATCTACCTCGTCTTCCTGAAATTTTGGCATTAGATGTAGACATTTGGATACATCAAACCGAGTCTCATGTCTGCGCTGTTGTTGACTCTCCATCTGCGAGAGTTTAACCTTCTCCAACTCAATCTTAGCTAACTCCAGCTCCCTCAAACTATCCTTCTCCTTCTCTCGCCTACTCCTCTCTGCTTGTTCCCTAGCCAATCTTGCCTCAATGACGGAGTCACTCAAACCTAGGGACTGAACAAGGATCTACTATCTTAATTTTATTCAACTCTGAATCTACCTCAATCTCATAATATTCAGCAAGCTGGAGCAACTGAGGCTTCTTTAATTTTATCCAGTCCGATGTCTGCAGATGGGCTTGGATAAAACTTTCCGGATCAAACTGAGACATTTTTGGGAAAACATTTTTAAAATACCAAAAGCCCCCCAGCCGAAATGAGGACAGACCAGAGACCCCTGACTCTAAGGCTACTAAAATTCAAACACCAAGAGGTAACCTATATTCCCCTATTGGCCTAAAATCCCTAAGTACCACCAAAGTATGACTACAAAACTAAAAGTACTTGACAATTTTGGCCACCTTACCTCAAGTCCTCTCATAGGACTTCTGAAAGAACACATACAACTCAAGAAGCCCCAAGTAGGCCACAATTTCCAACAGGTATTTTTGAGTCAAATCAACATCACCAAATCAGATTTCCTGAGAACTCAACCAAACATACCCAATTACCAAAGGTCTAGACTGTATACAATCAAGCAACTCTGCAATCCAATACCCACCTTAGCAAACAGCTAACAGCCTTAGCAAACAGCTAATCTCAACAGAGCACAAAACTATCAAGTTACAATCACACAGCCAACAATTAGATCAAAATCAATCCCAGGACAAGCCCCCACTTGCTACGTACCACTAGCCAACCCCTTTTCACCATGAAATCGTCTAAAGGAAAGAAGGGTAACTAGTGTCCCTAGCCTAAAGGCTATGTGTTGCAAGTACCACAATATGAAAATAAGGTGTTGAAAGCTATTGTGATGAAATGAGAACTCGGGAGGGTTCACTCTTCTTACCCAAAGATCCTCGAAGAACCCAAGCGCTAACTCCATGATCGACCAGCCCAAGCATGTAGAGATTATTCAAAAGGGTAGGTAGTAATCTGGAGGTGCAACAGTTTCCAGAGCACTAGAGAAAAATCGGCCCCAAAACTTCCACCATCTTATATATATCCAAAACGACGCTCCGGTATCTGGCCTCCAATACCAGAGGTCCTCCCCTTTAAAGGCTCCACTTCAAGATCTCAAGAAAAGTAAGACCCCCCCCAGTGGCTGGAGTGTGTATTGTGGGAGTCAAGTGTCTATCCCAGTGCACCTAGTTTAGAAGAATCTATATTCAACACAATTAACTCTATTGAGAGAAAATCCCAGTTACGAAAATAATCACACCCCTGTGTAAGTCAAGGCCTCCTTAATCAACAACATTTTTATTTTGTCAATAAGGTCCATACCACACTTCTGACATATTTCATAAAATATCACCATTTAATATTCTAAACATGTACATAAACAAATGCATACATTTTCAAATGACCTTGCCTTTTCCCCAGAGATATCAAATAGAAATCAGAAGAATATCTATTAAACATACCTGAAAACCTGATTTTGGTGGCCTTAAAAGTACACTTACCCTATAATATAGTGTGATTCATATATCAAAGTATATGATCACATTCTAAAGTTGTCATATTGACAAACAATGATAGAAACATTTTACTTCTCAACCTCAAGTAGACTGTAAGTAATTATTCAAATTTCAAAATTTAACAACCTGGCTATTAGCTCGGACATTACATAATGTGGGTTAAAAGCTAAGTAGAACACTTGCACGCTCCTCTGCTCTTTGGGGCTTGAAAACTCCAGAATCCGATAGCTGCTAATCACAACGTATTAGTTGACTGCACAAACTTCTTGTCACACAGTCCACAGCACCAACTCACGTTTTTCAGAACAAATTCAAAAAAGCCACACCGAATTTCAGCTGTCTAAAATGCTTCATGAAGGCTGTGGTAAATTCAAAGACTGCCCATTACCACTGCTGCAATGCCCATTATCACAAGTGTCTGTGGTGCTGCATCAGCATTCATCCTCCATCAGTTCAACAATTTTTTTCCCCTCGTGTAAGACACCTCTGGGTTGATATCTTATGTGGAAAAAAATAAATAAATACACACACACACACATTATATTTATTAATTATATTCTTATTGAAAGATGATACAGTAAACATATTAAAAATATTTCAGTGCAAATTTTCTGGTTCAACTTACAATGAACACTAATTATACAACTTTGCTATAAAAATTTTATCATGGAGGTAGTTTAGACCACAGTTCTAAAAAAAAAATATCACTCAACACTAAACACACCCTTGTATTTACAGAAACTTTGAAAAAGCTAAACTTTTTAAGAAATATAATTCTGTTTAAAAATTTCTACAAAAAACAATAAACAAATTTCTTAAAATTGTGTTATTTGTGTTTGGTAGATTATTTCCTGGTTGTAACAATGCTTCTGGGCAATAAATCTTATACAGTTGGAAAGCCTGTTAAATGATGCCACATTTACCTTTTAAAGAGGCGCAACCCACATTCTCAGCTCTACTGCTCATCCCACAAATGCATGTTCCTTACAAATGTGGCACCGTTTAAAGGGGGAATTAACAGGCTTTCCAACGGTATGAGATAAACTGCCAAAAAGCATTGTTACAACAAAAAAAACTATCTACCAAACACAAATTTCCTTACTTTTTGTGCCAAGTTTATTTTTATAAGATACTCTTTGCAGTTATTTGACATTATTTCATTTGCATTTTGCCAGTCTTTGCTTTCATTATTGTTTTTATGGATTTTGCTGATAAGGTCTTTTGCTTCTGGAATCTCTCCAGAGTCTGCTTCGTGGTTTGCTTGAGTTTTGACAGAAGTTTCAAGGGTGGGTGGGTCTTAGAAGACTACGTTCACCGTGAATCTCCTTTGGTCATCGATTTTGGACTTACAGGTGCTCTGAAATCTCCTCTGGGACCTAGCCAAGCCCACCCCACCCCTAAATGGGACAAGCTTTTATCCCCATACACAGCATCAGGTATGAGTCTTGGTTCCTTCCAAGGTTTCTTCCTCTTGTGCTGAGGGAGTTTTCCCTTGCCACTGTTGCCCCTGGCTCGCTCATAGGAGGCTTGGACCCTGATCTCTGTAAAGCTGCTTTGTGACGACTTTTTGTTGTGAAAAGCGCTATATAAATACAATTTGATTTGATTTGAATTGAATTAAATTTTAGTATTAAATAGCTGTTACAAACATTATAATAAATAGCTGAATGGTCTGAAGATATTGCAGATGCTCATATTTCTTCCCTATGTGTTTTTTCTCCATTCAGTTGACTAGAATTTTAAAAGGCTTATATTAGTGATTTGTGCAAAATATTTATGGTCTTGCTTAATGTAATTATTATACTGTCTAGATAAAGTTTTATACAGTTTCTTGTGTTGTCAAATATGCATTTTTTTCAACACACTATATATAGCAGGAAGTTTAAAAAAAAACAGAAGTTTAAAAAAGTGCAGGAACATATGTTTGCAATCTGGAATAAAGAATACAAAACATAAATTAATTGTTATACTGACACAATTCCCAAAGTTTAAAGTCTGCATATTAAATACCAAACACAATGTTATTTCAAAACACACACAGTATATATATATATATATATATATATATATATATATATGTCATAGCAAAACTAGCACTAAATGTTAATCCATATTTACAAGCACAATACTGGAGTTTTCTGTTCTTTTTTAAATGCTGAAGCGGTTACTTTTTGTTCTTGTTTCATCAGAAAATAACTGTCACTCTGTTTAAGGTGGAACAGGAGAAATTTTAACTGGATGCTAGCTAACATTAGCAGACGCTAACATACAAATATACTGTAAAAAAAATAATAATAAAATAACAATTAAAATTTAAGCAGTACATTTCTTCGTAGATGTCTTTCAGTAACTGTAAAACATTTATTTTAATTATTTGCAATTTGCTAAGACCTTTACATCCTGAGGTAGTGATAGCTTACAACCTGGTCTCACACCTATTCGTGATATAGTCATATATATAGGAGACTGCAATTCATGCTGAAAATATGCGATATGTCATGAATTGCAGACTACTATATCACGAGTAGGTGTGAGACCGGGTTGTAGCTTTGTCAGTAGTCATGGGGGTCCAGGTGTATGGAATGTCGTTGGTCTCTAAACGTGTTGGATTTGACCATGTTTTTTATTAGATTTTGTATAAACATTATACATATATAAATACGTTTAAAAGCGCACAAACACCCCCCCCCCCCACACACACGTATATAAACCCCTCACTTCAACCACCACTGAATTTACTGCTGAAAAAAGCCCTTTTTTAATTCAGATTTTTTTGTTCAATTTAATTTTGAAGGAGATTTATCCTCTCTTAACATATATAAGTATATACACATAATTAAATAACACATGAGTAAATTAATGTATCTTTACACATAGTATACATGTTTACAGAAAGAGGAGGATCTGGAAAGTTAATTTCACTATGGGTTTGTATTGACACCGTATTGTTTAGCAGTATGCTATTAAAATAATGCACATAATTTATCAATGTGAATGAATTACGCCTCAGTATGTGTCACACACACAGTGTGAGTGAATAGTGATGTTTGTTTGTTATAAAATTATGAAAAGCTTTAGAGCATGTTATGAATGAAGTTATATAATAATATGCATGTTTACAAATTTTAAGGTACTAAACACCAGTTTTTTTATTGTGAAACAAACTTCCAGTTGCTATGGGGATCAGCTTACTATTATTGCTGTCTTCACACTGCTCATGTAGGGCTCAACGTAGCCACAGGTCAGCGCTTAGCTCACTATGTTATGAATAATTCAGATGAAACGTAGGGACTACGTTCACAAAGGATTTATGTTTCGTGTCAGCTACAGTGTGTGACGTAAATCCTATCATGAATATGTAAGTACGCCCGGATTTGAGGCCTCCCATTGGCGAAAACCTTAAGAAGCGTGTAAACGTGTCAATTTTGGTCACGTTATCACGACAAATTTTATGTGTCAACACGCAAATTTTTAATAACGTGTTAACGAGCATGTGTTCACACGTTTAGAGCCCAATGGCGTTCTATAAGAGACCAACGCCATTCCATACACCTGGACCCCCATGACTGCTGACGAAGTGACACTGAGCCTGCAGTGGGCCAGCGCTGTTTTCTGACTGTGACTCTGAGTGTAGTCAATTCACAAAAAACATAAGAACGCAGTACCAAAGCATGGCTCAATGTTGCATGTAGGTATTTTAGTATTGAATTCCTCTGTTTTTTCTTTCATTTGTTTTATGCTTCAAAGGAATACATCTACAAATGAGTATGTGCAAGTGTGTAAAGCTCTGATATTTAAGTACCCTTTTCTGAAGGAAAATGAGGGGAATGGATGTGTGAGTTAATTCTAATAGTGAAAATTACTTTATTGTTGTTTTTATACTTGTTCTTGTATAATTTAATTTGGAAACAGGTTATTTTCATTTTAAATGGCTTGGCCTGCTCTAAGTGTGTAGAATTACATGAGGTTTTGTAGTTACGGCTTGTAAAATGTAACGCGGATAAGCCCGTTGCAGTGGGCAGACAAGGTGCACTATATTCTGAAGCAACTTTGCGGTTGTATTTTTGGTTGTACACAAGGGACCAAAACTTGCTATATGTTGCTGAACAGCTTTTGATTTGCTCTACAACATTTCTTGTCGACTTTTCTTAGTAAGATAGGGATATCCAAACTCAGATATTTCTGTAATGGTAATTTTTATATGTCTCTGTTGAAAGAACTTGTCTGCTTGTTTGTCAGTATATTCATTTCTAATCGTCAACAGAGCTCAAAAACTAAGTGTATGTCACGTCAGCTCGAGGTCAATGCTTTATTAGAACAAACCACATCTTGTATATCAAACTGAGATGTCTCTAAGGAAACTAAGCTTGCAGAAACATCGAGTGATTATCTTATGGTTATGACGTATAAAATACCTATATAAATATCTCTGTGAAAACATCTCCTTTGTCCACATTCACATAGTACTCTCTGCTATTGTTTGTTGACCACCTTAAGGTTAAATAAACTACTTTCTGATTCCAAATGCTCTGTTAGATTTCAATTCTTAATACTTGTACTTATTTTCTCCATCACAATTTCAAAAATACATATCAAATTCAAATGTGTACACAGTACACATTTTAAAATGCTTGTGACAATGATACATGTGTACGTTGAACGTTTTCAAATCTATGCCTCCTTTTTTGTACAAGACTCTGTGTATAATCAGTAATGTTGGAATTGAAATGTCCAAAATTGGAATAATCTGAAATATGTAACATGGAAAAGGTTAAGTACTAGCTGCCTGAGTACCATTTTCAAATGACCAATCATATGTTGCATTAACTTAATAAAAAATAAATAAAAACTACACTGACATACTACCATCTGGCCACAAATGGGAGTATGTGTCCACAATTCCATTTAGACCTAACAGGTGGTGGTGGGGTCTTAGGTCCGAAAGGCCATTTAGTCGAGAAAATAGCAGTTGCTTACCTCTTCGTAGTACCACACCATCCCAATCCACATATATGATAAGCTGCTTGGTGCACCTTATCGGCCTAGCGCGCGGCGCCCCCTAGACGATTTCTTTGCAGAGCCCGGGGTCGGGTCCTGGGCACACGTGGTGGGAGCTAAAAATCCTCAAAGTTTGGGCCTTTTACCCGCAATTTTGCATCAATCCACCAGGTGGCTCCTGGAACGTCCCGATTCCAATATATTCCATTCCATTCCATTACAGGCAAATATATTGAGATTGGGATGGCGTATAAATATATATCATTCGTTGAAGTGTTTTGTAATGTTTTTAATACTTTTAACATGCCCAACATCCATAGACATTAACATTTTAAAGTGTTGGCTACTTTGATAAGGCAACACAAAAGTCCTTTCACAAAGTTTCCAACTATCTTTGATATATTTATAATGCCAGTAAACCGACAAACACGTAACCACAGTGAGCCAGCCTGCCCTTCTGAAACTCTTGTCCGAACGCCTTACTTTCAAATTTTCAAGTTAGCTAACGTTACTGCTGCATTACTTAAGGTGGAAGCAAAAAATTTAAAAGCTTCTGAGCGAACACCAGTCAGAATCCGAATGTTAAACAATACACCTGCATATAGTCAGCACAAAAAGATTGCTCACACATTAAAATCATGCCCAAGTGGTCCAAAGTTATGTTCCCTGATTAAACTAAATTAGATTAGATTAGATTCAACTTTGTCATTGTGCAGAGTACAAGTACAGGGCCAGTAAAATGTAGTTAGCATTTAACCAGAAGTGCAATATATAACATTATTTACATAATTTACATAAAGTGCAGTAGTGATATTATAGTGATTTTCGTGCCCTGCCCAGGCAGCGTTTATGGTAGATGTCCTCGAAGGAACTTGAAACTGGACACCTGATCCACTGCAGTTCCGTTGATGTAAATGGGGGCGTGAGCTTGGTTCCTAGTCCGTCTGAGGTCCATGATGATCTCCTTTGTTTTGAGCATGTTTAGTACCAGGTTATTGTTTTGGCACCACAAGGACAGATGCTGTACTTCATCCCGGTAGGGCGTTTCATTATTGTCTGTAATCAAGCCTATCACCATGGTGTCATCTGCGAATTTGACTACGGTGTTTGAACCATAGGCAGGTACACAGTCATGGGTGAAGAGAGAGTACAGAATCGGGCTAAGAACAAAACCTTGTGGAACGCCAGTGTTCAAAGTGATGGTTGATGAATGAAGGTTGCCTAATCTAACAGATTGGGGTCTGTTAGACAGGAAGTCTAAAATCCAGTGGCAGAGTAATGTGCTGATACCCAGATGGTTGAGTTTGGATATCAGCATAGACGGAATCACTGTGTTGAATGCAGAACTAAAATCGACGAACAGCATACTCACCTATGAGTTTTGACAGTCCAGTTGGGTTAGTGCAGTGTGCAGTGCTGTTGAGATAGCGTCCTCGGTGGATCTGTTGCTATGATAAGCAAAGTGGTGTGGGTCCAGCGTAGCAGGCAGGCAGGATTTCAAGTGAGAAAGAACTAGTCTTTTAAAGCACTTGGAAATTATTGGGGTGAGTGCGACAGGTCAAAAGTCATTAAAGTCTGAAGCAGTAGAATGCTTAGGCACAGGCACAATGATGGCTGACTTAAAGATAGATGGTACAGCTGCCTGGGCAAGCGAAACATTAAAGATGTGAGTGAAGACACCTGCAAGTTCCACAACACAAGCTCTTAGCACACGGCCAGGTACACCATCAGGGCCAGCTGCCTTCCGTGCATTCACTCTGCTCAGCATGCGACTGACATCCGAAGTGGAAAGTACAAGTGGGTTGTCGTCCGTGGAAGATTTATTGAAGATATCAATATCATCTGGTCGAAACGAGCGTAGAAGTTGTTCAGCTCATCAGGGACTGAAGCACTGTTGGTAGATGGAACAAAGCTAGTTGGTTTATAGTCAGGGCGTGTATTCCCTGCCACGTACACCGAGGGTCAGAGGAGGTAAAGTGCTCCTCAATCCGGCATTTGTAGCAGTGCTTGGCTATAGCTATTAGTCTCTTCATATTGCCAGGAACCCCAGTGGGCGGTACAAAGGACGCTTGTACCCTGAGCCCTTCTATGCTGAGGGATGCCATGGTAAGAAATCTCGGACCACCAGTCTTGTTTTTTGCCCCCTTCTTTTGTACGCATTAGGTTTTTCCATTTATGTGCATCTGCTTTTCTTTTTTTCTTTTTTCTGTGAATCAGGACCGGCGTTTGTAGCAGTGCTTGGCTATAGCTATTCCTCTCCTCAAGTTAGCTCTGGCCAAGCTGTATGCTTCCCGGCGTCCTGATCTGAAGGCAGCATCTCTGGCTTTGAGCAGAGTTCGAACCTCTCATCCAGGGATTCTGATTAGGGAATGTTAATTGTTATGGCAAACTTAAAATTAATGATTAAGTATCAACAGGAAGGAAGATCAATGCTCAAAGAATTCTTTGAGGAGAAGAGAGAAATAAGACAGACAGTCAAAGATTCTCTCTTATCTCTTGAGTTTCTTGAACAAATCCAAGCCAAATATAGGACCCCAGTCACATACACCATTATTACATTATGTTTCGTTCCATCAACCCAAACATTCCCTTATTGGTGCCTCATTATCTTCATTTTTTTATTTTTTTATTTGCCATAACAATATTATTGTCTTTTGTGATAACACTCTGTCCACACAGTTGATGTGTTTCAGGACGCACAAAAAACTCAGAGATGGCAAAGCTCACAAAAATAAACCTCAGAGAAATCGCGCAGCACGCACAAAACACACAGAGAGAGCGCACAGTTCGCACAAAACACAGAAAGCGCAATGCTTGCAAAAAAACCCTCAGAGTAATCGCGCAACTTGCACAAAACACTCAGAGATCGCGCAGCACGCACAAAACACTCAGAGAGAGCGCAAAGCTCGCAAAAAAAAAACCTCAGAGAGATCGCGCAGCACGCACAAAACACTCAGAGAGACAGCAAAGCTCGCAAAAAAAATCTCAGAGAGAGGTGGGCCCTGGACCCACCGCGACCCTGAATTGGATACGTGGTTACAGATAATGAATGAATGAATGAATGAATGTTTGGTCGTGTTTTATTTTTGAACAGTGCTATATGCTACAGACCTCCTAGGGACCAGCTCCCTCCTCTCATAATGCCTCAAACAAAGTTCCAGAGCTCCCATAACCAACTCTCTCCCTCTGTGGACTCTCCTCTCACTGCCCCATGCACTCTGTTGCATTGTCATAAAACGCCCACTAGGCGGCGGCATAGCTACTGGACATATGAACCTTTCTCCATGTTTAAGACTCCGTTTGCTGGAATATTTTGAATACAAGGAAGTTTAAGTTTTCAGTTTAAGTCCCACTAGAACACAATAAATTATTTTCTTGAATTATTTAACTATATTTCTGTTGTTCATTTCTGTGTTTAACAGATGTAAATTCTACAATCATATTCAATAATGGTCTTTTTCAAATGTCAAATTAAATATTTTTGAACATTATTTTGTATGCACGTAGACAAGACATACATTCTCAGATGAAATGCAGGCTTCAATGTAAAAAATACAGATGCTAATTTGGTGGGAGTCATAAGGCGGTGGGGTGTTTCTTTTGATGTGGAAAGTTTCTTTGTAGTTTTTCTGACGCTATGCTTTCTGTCCGTTTTCCAACGAAGCGAAGCAATTTGAGCTAAACGCTTCGGATTTCCACAAGACGTTTTTGCGTTGCTTTGCTGCGTTACACGGTTGCCTGGATACGTTCAGCTCCTTGAAAATTGATTGGCTGCGCGGCTCCCTCACTGTTAACACGCATTCACAACGATTTATTTTTTCATACGGCGCGTTTCAAACCGCGTTCTGTCGAACTATGCAGTATTTCAAAGTAGCACACAATCGTTAGTGTTACATTTAGTAGTGTAGAACTCCGAGCGTGGACTACTGAGGGATTTACGACAGACCCTCTTCTCGTCTCCAGTCCTGAGTGAACTATATTTTAGTTGTAGCTTCACCACTGGTTCAGCTTAACAAATCAATCTAAAGAAAGCTTTTCCGTTCAGCTTACGTTGCGGATAAAGTCGTAGAAGAATGGACCGCGTCACTCCGGTCAATTTTGTCCAGCACAAACCGAAGATGGCAACAGACTACACGCCTTACATGGAAATGAAGGTGACTGTAACGAATTTGTGTTTTGATGCTTATGTATTTTTAATATGGAAAGCTGAAATGTCCAGATCTCTCTCTTTTGAAATAAGAGTCTGACGTATCGCGTGTAAACGATGTTAAAATTCCAGAATGTGTCTTCACTCTGTCCAAATATGGAGAAAGTTTAGCTCCATGCTGCAGTACTCCTTATTTCTTCAGCATCAATGGACCCTGAAGAGAAGGAGTACTGCAGCATGGACTGAAAGGGAACTAGTTAGGGCAACCAATCAGAACCCAAATGATTTACATATGAGATCTTAAAGTGCCCCTCTGGTAATCGATTAAACCCTTAAGACTTTTCTGCTTTCAGAATAAGGTATTTAGATGGTATTTCCAGTAAAAAAAAGTCCCACTTGAACTCTACATTGTCGCCTTCTTTCATTCCTGCAGCCCAGAAGTGCTGCCCTGCAAGGGACAAGACAAGAGCGGTAACAGTATCCAGGACTGGGGACAACATAGTAGCTGTAACAGGATCCTGGACTGAGGACAAGATACGAGTGGAAACAGGAGCCTGGACAGGGGACAAGACAGGAGCAGAAACAGGAGCCTGGACTGGAGCAGAAGCAGGAGTCTGGACTGGGGACAAGACAGGAGCGGTAACAGTATCCAGGACTGGGGACAACATAGTAGCGGTAACAGGATCCTGGACTGAGGACAAGACAGGAGCAGAAACATGAGCCTGGACTGGAGCGGTAACAGGATCCTGGACTGAGGACAAGATACGAGTGGAAACAGGAGCCTGGACTGGGGACAAGACAGGAGTGGAAACAGGAGCCTGGACTGGGGACAAGACAGGAGTGGAAACAGGAGCCTGGACTGGGGACAAGACAGGGGCGGAAACAGGATCCTGGACTGGGGACAGGAGAAGAAGAGGCACTATGGGCAGAGCTGCTTGTGGATGTGGCACTGTGGAGCTCTGCATCCTCTGGAGCAGCCTGGGGCTCTGGATCCTCAGTAGCAGCCTTGGAGAATTTTTTCCAAAAAGCTTAGTAAAACATTCTACAGTTATTCCAGGGCTCTCTCACAGCAAGATTTCAGCTCATCGTAATGCTTCTCTCCTAAGAAGTGATCCTATGAACATAACTGATAAAATCTGGTGGGGAAGGAAAATTCAAATATTTAAAAAAAAGTTTGCATTGTAATCTTCACAGGTTTTAACTCACTCCCATCAAATCCATTAGGAACTCCCATGAGAAACTGCAAAACAGCAGGTTGATCACCCACAGTTAAAGCAAATACCTTCTCTGCAAACATAAATGCCTTCTCTAAAGAACATTGTGTCTGAGGTATCCTTTTGATGGGTGGACATTCTGTAATAGTGGGTGGTTGGTATGGAGGTGGACACAAATGCAAAGTACCACAGAATTTATTTAAAACAGAAAACCTGATCAAATCAAATGTATTTGTATAGTGCTTTTTACAACTGATGTTGTCACAAAGCAGCATCACAGAATTCATGTAAGTTTTGACATGAAATGTAAAAAATGTGAAAAATCCCCAGGTGAGCAAGCAAAGGGCGACAGTGGCACAGAGAATCTCCCTCAGAGCTGTGGAAGAAAGCTTGGGAGGAACCAAGGTTCACACGGGGAACTATCCTCCTCTGATCAGTCTACTGGTAATAATAGTTAGTCTGTGAGGGGCAGCTCCAAGGCCAGTGGTGGTGGCTGGAGCATGGGCAGCTGGTCTGAAGCGTGGAACAGGAGCTCAACAGTCATTCATCAGTGTCCAGACGGACAGGGGGGCAGTCGTTTACACAGAAAAAGGTAGAGGGATGGAGTTAGTTTTGATCTGTTTGGGTGAATTTAAAGCAGAAAATGTCTCTATTTTATGACCATTATTAATTACATTATACATGTTACCGTTAGGCCCAGTTATAAAAAGCCATGACATTAACTTTCACTGCTATGCAGACGACATGCAATTGTATATTCAGCCAAGCCCGATGACAAACACAGATTAAAGAAAGCAGAGGTGCAAAGGCTGGCTTCAGGGCTATGCCACCTCCAGCCACCAGGGGAGGCAGCAGGTGATCTCTGGACCCAATCAGACTTGATGGTAAACACCTGAGGACAGCCCTTATAGGCAAAGCGACACAGAAACACATTGCTAGATCTTTGTCTCTTTCTGAGTCACAAGAAACAGTAAGTAATTTTGTTAGAGGGTTGAGAGTTCCTACACTCCCACTCATCCTTACACTTCTCAAGCCATTTATGTCTTTACAGTTGTTGTATTAAAAAAAAATTAGTTCTAATTTTCCCTTTCTCTTTGGAAAGCCAGTTTTCCCCTGGTGTCCTTTGTTCTTTTCCCGCCAAAACCCAAGGGCTGGTTTCTATAATCACCTGTCTGTTTCCCACCCATTTTCAGGATTTTACTTAAGGCACTGTATCACCAGTTCTCTCCACTGCAGCCTTAGCGCAGTGGCAAAGAACTGACCTAGTAACACAGCAGCCCTGGTTCTTGCTCTTGGGTCCTGTTAAATTACATTTAATTAAAGTGACCCATTACAAGAGGACTGTTTAAAAGATGTGAAAGGCTGGATGTTGCATAAGTTTCTCCTTCTTAACAGTAATAACAGAATTTCTGGTTCTGGGTCCAAAAGTGGCAAGAAATAAATGATCAGATTTAATATTAAATCTCGCTGACTTTCCAGTTAAACCCGGTTCAGCCGCAAAAAAAACTTGGTGTCATAATTGACCCGGATTTATCATTTGATCAACACATAGGCAGTAATCACTAGGACAGCTTTTTTACATCTTCACAACATCACCAGGATAAGAAATGCCTCATCCCTGCAGGACACAGAGACATTAGTACATGCCTTTATTACTTGCTGCAGCCAGGGTCCTCACTAAAACTATAAAATTTGAACATATCCGTCCAGTTATATCATCACTTCATTGGCTGCCTGTGAAATTCTGCATCGATTATAAAATTCTGTTATTAACGTATAAAGCCCTACATGGGCTCGCTCCTGAATTCCTTCAAGATACTATTTCCTAGTTTATGAGCCTCCACATTTACTCAGATCACAGAGTACTGGATTTTTAATAGTTCCCAGAATTCAGAAAACCTCAGCTGGGGGAAGAGCTTTTTCTTATAAAGCCCCCCAAATCTGGAATGATCTTCTAAAACCAACCCCAAGTTGATGATGTTTTTCCATACATTTTCAAATGCAAGGCAAGATGGAAATTGTCCTGTCACTGTTTGGTCTCTATTTTTAAAAAGAAAAAAAAAATTCCTGTGTTCTGCACCAACCATATAATGTGTATCTTTCTGTGCAACAATGGTGGAATTGGTGAACCTCTTACCATATTGGCTTCAGAGAGACACTGACACTCTGAGAAGCTCTTTTTATACCCAATCATGTTGTCAATTGACCTAATTAGTGTTAATTGGTCTTCCAGCTGTTCGTTATATGCTCAATTTCCTTTTTCCAGCCACTTATTGCTACTTGTCCCAACTTTTCTGGAATTTTTTGGTTTGTATAAAATAAAGTCTTAGGTGGGAGTTATTTTAATTAGTAAGCTGGGAATTTTAGGGGAATAACTGTAGTAAAGTGTAGGGTTATTTATGTCAGTATGATTTGTGTTTTTGTTATTAGATTCAGGGATTTTGCAGAAGGAGGCATATAGTATGTGGGGAAGCAAACCAGCCCCAGTGAAAACTTTGTAGGTTCACCTTTGAGTGGTTGAAGGTTATGGAGGTGTGTGAGAGCATGTGTGAGAGCCTAACTCTGTAAGGGAGAAGCAATGGGATTAATATAGGCTAACCTTGTCTTTTTCATTCCTTTGCTGTAGGTTACCTTGCCTGTTTTGTTTTGCTTAACATTTGTTGAAATAGTCTAGACGGGAGATTACGGTGTTAGCGGTGTTGCATGTTGAGTTAGGTATGGCCTAATCTTCCTTATGTTGAATAGTGAGAAGAGGCACAATCAAGCTACAGCAGTAATGTGATCTGTGAAGGTCAGCTGGTCATCAACCATGACACTCAGGTTTCTTACAACCTTGATGGGAGCCACTGATAGGGACTCTAGCTTGATGCTGATGTTGTGGAGAATAGCTTGCTTGACTGGGAGGGCCAGCAGTTCAGTTTTGGATAAATTCAATTGAAGGTGATGTTCCTTCATCCATGTAGATATGTCAGAGAGACAGTCAGAGATTCGAGTTGCCACTGAAGTGTCACCTGGAGGAAAGGATAAATAGAGCTGTGTGTCATCTGCATAGCAGTGATAGGAGAAGCCGTGTGAATGTATGATTGGGCCTAGAGAGGTGGTGTACAAAGCAAAGAGGAGGGGAACCAGCACTGAGCCTTGGGGCACACCTGTGGTGAGGTGGTGTCATGCTGATGTTTGTCCAAGCCATGACACATGCTTAGCATGAGAGGCCTGCTCTGATAGGGACCATGGCCAAGAAACCAGACACTAAGGTCTCAGGAGTAATCAAAGCATTACCTCCCAGAGCCCAGAGAACTGAAAACCCTGCCCCAGCCACCTGTTGCCAGGTGACTGAACCAAAACCTGGGAAGGTAGGTCCCGTGCAATACGTCACCTCCCAGACAGTTTTGGCTGGAGCTCCAATGCAGCGGATAGCTTCCTTACAGATTCCAGGGCATCCCCTTTGGAATACTTTCAGGAAGATACCAAGCTTCTACTACATTGGAACTCCAATGGATTGTGAACTGATGGTGGACAACAGGTAAATATCTGAAATCAGAGCACTCAACAAAATTGTCAGGCTTCTACCACCAGCACCAGCACCAGCCCCAGCCCTCCCCCACTCATTAAAATGACCCTCAGGTTCCATACATTACGTCATCTCCCTGTCTTGAATGGAGCTTTGATGCTGCTGATTGCTCCTTAGTCTAGTGTTTGTAGTTTTTGAGGTCTGGTGGTCTGGGAGATGAATATATTATTTTGAGCACTGTGGTCCAACTGGACGTGGATATGCACATTACTTCCCAGCATCCATGTGTTTTATTTCATACACTGTCCTCAAGATTCCTTGTACTGTTAATCACCTATCTGCATTTGGGCTCTTTAAAGACAGCTTTGATTTGATCTGTCTGTTCTAAATCAAGGGAACAGTGACAGGGTTGTGTGTAGTGTGTTAGTGTTGGTAGGTGGATTGGCGACTCAAAAGTGTCCGTAGGTGTGTGTGAGTGAATGTGTGTGTGTGTGTGTCTGTGTTGCCCTGTGAAGGACACAGGTGCCCCCTCCAGGGTGTATTCCCGCCTTGCGCCCAATGATTCCAGGTAGGCCCTGGACCCACCGCGACCCTGAATTGGATAAGTGGTTACAGATAATGAATGAATGAATGAATGAATGAATGTTTGGTCGTGTTTTATTTTTGAACAGTGCTATATGCTACAGACCTCCTAGGGACCAGCTCCCTCCTCTCATAATGCCTCAAACAAAGTTCCAGAGCTCCCATAACCAACTCTCTCCTCTGTGGACTCTCCTCTCACTGCCCCATGCACTCTGTTGCATTGTCATAAAACGCCCACTAGGCGGCGGCATAGCTACTGGACATATGAACCTTTCTCCATGTTTAAGACTCCGTTTGCTGGAATATTTTGAATACAAGGAAGTTTAAGTTTTCAGTTTAAGTCCCACTAGAACACAATAAATTATTTTCTTGAATTATTTAACTATATTTCTGTTGTTCATTTCTGTGTTTAACAGATGTAAATTCTACAATCATATTCAATAATGGTCTTTTTCAAATGTCAAATTAAATATTTTTGAACATTATTTTGTATGCACGTAGACAAGACATACATTCTCAGATGAAATGCAGGCTTCAATGTAAAAAATACAGATGCTAATTTGGTGGGAGTCATAAGGCGGTGGGGTGTTTCTTTTGATGTGGAAAGTTTCTTTGTAGTTTTTCTGACGCTATGCTTTCTGTCCGTTTTCCAACGAAGCGAAGCAATTTGAGCTAAACGCTTCGGATTTCCACAAGACGTTTTTGCGTTGCTTTGCTGCGTTACACGGTTGCCTGGATACGTTCAGCTCCTTGAAAATTGATTGGCTGCGCGGCTCCCTCACTGTTAACACGCATTCACAACGATTTATTTTTTCATACGGCGCGTTTCAAACCGCGTTCTGTCGAACTATGCAGTATTTCAAAGTAGCACACAATCGTTAGTGTTACATTTAGTAGTGTAGAACTCCGAGCGTGGACTACTGAGGGATTTACGACAGACCCTCTTCTCGTCTCCAGTCCTGAGTGAACTATATTTTAGTTGTAGCTTCACCACTGGTTCAGCTTAACAAATCAATCTAAAGAAAGCTTTTCCGTTCAGCTTACGTTGCGGATAAAGTCGTAGAAGAATGGACCGCGTCACTCCGGTCAATTTTGTCCAGCACAAACCGAAGATGGCAACAGACTACACGCCTTACATGGAAATGAAGGTGACTGTAACGAATTTGTGTTTTGATGCTTATGTATTTTTAATATGGAAAGCTGAAATGTCCAGATCTCTCTCTTTTGAAATAAGAGTCTGACGTATCGCGTGTAAACGATGTTAAAATTCCAGAATGTGTCTTCACTCTGTCCAAATATGGAGAAAGTTTAGCTCCATGCTGCAGTACTCCTTATTTCTTCAGCATCAATGGACCCTGAAGAGAAGGAGTACTGCAGCATGGACTGAAAGGGAACAAGTTAGGGCAACCAATCAGAACCCAAATGATTTACATATGAGATCTTAAAGTGCCCCTCTGGTAATCGATTAAACCCTTAAGACTTTTCTGCTTTCAGAATAAGGTATTTAGATGGTATTTCCAGTAAAAAAGTCTCACTTGAACTCTACATTGTCGCCTTCTTTCATTCCTGCAGCCCAGAAGTGCTGCCCTGCAAGTTGACTGGAGTGGTTCATAAGGTTTGTGATCTAAAAAACCCTGGCTGTCTGAATTTGTGTGTTATGTTCATATCTCATGTCTTTTCTCCCTAGTCAAATGTGGACGACACAAATCTTCTCAATAAAAACACTACAAAACCAAAGCAGAGTAAAGGTAAACTACAGCACAAAAGCTATTCTTTTAAAATGAAAGATCAGTTACATGCTCACGTTTTTAAATACTTCCTCTGTGTCTTATGCCTGGCTTTCAGAGGAAGGCCATGGCCTGAGTTTACAGCTGGGGGGAGAGTATGAGCAGAAAAAACAAAAACTTAAAGAACTTCGCCTGGATTACAGACACTATGTGGCAAAGGTGAGAGCTTACATATCCAGAGGAATCTCGTGGTTGGTGGTAATCTAGTAGTTTATATTGGGTTTATCTTCTAGAAAAAAGAGCTGGGAGCTGGGGATCCATACACTCAACCACAAATATGGCCTCCTCCCCTCAGAGAGAGAAGATCTACAAAGGTGAATTTGTATTTGTAATTTATCATCTCATAATGAGGTCTGCTTTTCTGATGAGGGATCTGTGATAGTAGAGGAAAGAACTATCTGAAATTACACTATGATATTCAGTGTACGTCTGAGATACCCTATAGGAGGTTGTCTGGGGCGGCACTTCGGGGAGGGGGGGGGGGCATTTCAGTTAATTATAACAAATAATTGCACATTATTATGCACATTTTCTGCCCTGTTGGCCAGTCCCATGTCTATCACCTGAACTGGGATTTGCTCACTCTTGTTGACAGTTGGGAGATAAGGTGTCCAGTAGCAACTGTTTGAGTTGACATGGCCTTTGTTTCTGGACTGTATAACATTGCAATTCACTGCTGGTTTAGTGACCTTGGTTGATAACTCATAGATATTTAATGACTATATTTAGGCTTCATATATTATTGAATGGTATGGTGCACATGTATTAGTCTTTTGATCCTGTTTACCCAAAATGGCATTCAGAAGAGAAGAATCACTACAAAAAATATCAATAATATCCCTCATTCTGACAAAGCTTGTGTATTTAATTGTCTTATTAGAGCACTAACTTTTTAAAGTTTCAGTCATGTACAGTAACCTCTATGGCTCTCTTCAACTCCAGCCTCCAGGTAGAGACCCTTTTGGCTCTGCAACTCCCAGCCACACACTGCATTCTCCAGACCCACGAGGACAACGGAACAGCCCTAGCCTAGAGAGGCTGCTCTTCTCCAAGAGGGATGTTGGCACAGTAACAGATCCAGCAGTTAGAAGTGTCCCGAGACCACCTCAGAGGCGCTGGGAGGAGACACTGGAAAGAAAGCTCAAACATTACACATCTGAGGAGGAGCTGAACTCAGAGGAAGAGCAAGAGGAGCTTGAGCTTCTCCAGAAAAAGAGAGTCAGAAACCGCCAGGTACCTGGACACGCTACCAGGAGGGAGAGGAGGATTCAGCACTCTGTTAACAGGTGCATCTCAATACTCTTGAGTTCTGTTGCTCTTAGCCATATTAGAAATAGTCAGTTTTTCTCTTTGTTTAATAGGTAAATCCATAAAATATTCACAATTTTTATTAGTAAGAGGGACACAAGCAAGGATTTGTTGAATATATATAATATATATATATATATATATATATAGAGAGAGAGAGAGAGAGAGAAGCATGGTGAAGCAATAATGAGATTTGGTTGGTGGCTCTTTTTTTTAAATTGTTACGGAGTATCAGTTTTGTGAAGGTTAATATCACAACAAGAGTTTAAAGTAATGTAGGCAGACACTTTTCGTAGTGTCTATTTATATTTGTAGTTTGTGTCCATCAGATTCCATTTATCATCCCTTCAACATCTCTGCACTTAAACTGATTGCTTTCTAACTCAGAGTCGCCCAGGAGAGGAGAGAAGCAGAGGTATCTTTGGTTAATGAAGAGGAGAACAGACAGACCCCACTGGCAACCATTAAAACCAAGTACTGATCTCTGGCAATTAAAATAATTGGATTTGAGGTGCTTGGGTTTTAAATGAGAAAGAGACAAGTGTGCGTTAAACGGCTGAGGGGGTAGTTTTTCTGACCCTGCACAGGGTTGATCTGTACAGGTAAATTTTCTTTTATTGATTGGGAGCTTTCTTGGGTGGGAGAAGTGATGGGAACGGGACAACGGGACAGGACAGAGCTGCTAGCAAGAAGAACATGGTGGACTTTGCCACAGGACTTATGATTGGTAAGGCTAATGGCTTTAAAACCTCTATTGTCTAAATAATATTTCAGTATGCCAAGGAGAAACGTCGACTGAATGAGCTGAAATGGGAGAAAATAAATTACTCCAAGGCTTTTCAAGACATTTAAAAGGCTCCAGTGCCCCTCTGTGATCACACACACACACATTTCCAAATAAACGAATGTAGTCACAGTCTGTTTTGCTGTGTCTCAGCTGGAAAAGGAAGCACAAGAACATTTAGGCTCAGTCTCACATCCCAGTCCTTATTTGTGTGTACCCACAAATCTGCAAAGTTCTAGTGTCCCAATTTTCATTCAAAGAAGTGCTTGAGTTCCCTCAGTGAACCCAGCACCAACACAGATGCCACTCCTGTCCCACACTTCTCCATTCAAAATAATAAAGCAGCGAATACCGCATTGAGCAACAATTTTCTGTTCTCTGCATCTACCACTTACACTTTATATAAGAGGGAGTTTCTTAATGCGCTACTCATTAAAGCTAAACTTATTTGGAATAATCTTTTAGTGTAGTCTGTCCTTTTCACAGAGACACTCAAACTCTCAATGTTAAGAGGTTACAGCTGAAACTGATATTGCACTAATCTTTAAGGGCTGAATAATCAAATTATGGCAATATACCATTAAAAATAGTGAATTTTCTTCCTGTAAAACACCATGATGTGTCACAAGAACCACACATGACTGATAATAAGCTCAGAATTTGAACACAGGCTGTAGCAACCATTTAATGAGAAAACAGGCTTAGCTCATGGTCAGTACACAGAGTCGACTCCTCGCCACATGGTCAGGAACACAACTATGGGGCTGAGCCTGCTGGCTTGATTTTGATAAGTGTGGGATAATGAATAAAACATGCTAGAGGTATTTCAGGGCATTGTTTGGAGGGTGGAAAGTGGGAAACGTAAAATAGTTTAGGCATAAAGCGATAAAAGTAAGATATAAGAGTTTCCCAAAATGGAGTGAAATGAAGCAGTAAATAAACCATTCAAATAAATAATTTCTGAAAACACCCAACTTTTCACCATCCAATCAAATCTAGATGTATAATCATATCCCGCCCGCATCAGCAGTCCCGCTTCACTCAGATATACTCCACGTTAAAGAAAGATATGTTGCAAAGTGCACTTCAGCTTGTGGCTCCAGGCCCGTGCCAGGGTCTGTCTTTTCTCTACAGTACGATTAAGATTGTCTTAACCGTCAGCAAATATATCACAATGTGGGTGTTATTACAAGTGGAAATACTATGGATTTATTCATATTTAAGAAAAATGCAAAATACCTTGTTTTACATAATTATGCAAATCATTTTCACTGAAAAGATAATGGGTCAAAATGAACTCTCAAAATCTGATATATTTGCCCACTGCAAACCTTTTCCCTAAAGAGCTTTGGTTAGGACTGGCTTTATGCACAACTCTCAGCCTGTGGAGGATCCTTCATCCAGAGGTCCTTGAGATTCCAGTGAGACCAGCATCTTCAAATACCTGTTAGATGCTCAGCAAAGGCTATTTAAAATAGCATTCATTTGGCAGAGAGAAACTTTCCTTAACAAGCCTTTATCCGACCATATTCATCTGTGCTCTGAATCACTGTCTGTGTACGGTCCGATGGTCGTGAAACATCACATCTTTGCAGGCATTTTGCAAGACCATGCAATAAAAACCACAAGAAGGATGTATTTCATTTACGAAATACAAAATATTCTCTTCCGCAGCCCACATGCCAAGCTGCTCGTCTCCTGCTTCAGGAGATTGGTCTTGGACTTTCCTTTGAAACCTGACACACACACACACACACACACACACAGGTTGTGCAGAGTAGCAGACGATCCAGAAACTCTTACAAACACCTTCCATTACACAATGCAAGAGGGTGGATCATATGTCGGCTCTGAACCTTCAGAAATTCTGAACTTTCCTGAAGTGGAATTTCAGTATAGAGTTAGGATGTAAACAATGTCACTTGAGGATACGAAAAGAGGTTCTGAATTTTTCATTGTGGTAGTGATAGGAACCCACCATCTGAGGACTTAATACTTCTGAATTGTTAATGAAGAGCCTCAGATTTTTGAGGCGTTTGTGTTTTCATGATGACACCTAGTTTCCACCATGACTGCAGTCTCTGCAACTGGCCATTTCTCATCACAGAAGTCAGAGTGACTTTATCTGAGAATCTGAAGATGTTTCTGGTCATGTGTATCCACAGGTGTTGTCATACACAGTATAAACATATGGGCATTTTTAACACACAGACACCAAGGACACTAAATAGGCTGAAAATAAATGCTGACCAGCCTTCCACAGGGCGGTTCTCTGCTCATTGTTAGAGTTGAAGGCCTTTGCGAAGCTATGGGACTCCAGCAGACAGTCCAGCAGTTTGAAAAGCTGCTCAGAGGTCAGGTAGCGGTACATTCCCTGGTCCTGCGTCTCCACATGCACATCGGCATCCGGAACATCTCTCTGCATTCAAGACACACACACATTTTATAAATATATACATATATATATTAGGAATGGTCCCTTCTTTGCACTTGATCTAATCTCTGTGTTTTCATACGGCAAGCAGAAGTGTATTTGGCAGCCTATTGTTAACATTTCATTCTTAGTTTTCATGCCTAGTTTTACACTCTGGACCAATAGAGAGTGTTGCCGTATTTTATTTTTGTAAAGAGCGTTTAAAATTCACTTGTGGTGAAATTTGATGTAAATGGTCTTGATGATAATTTGGGTCTTGATCATTTTTAAACCTGGAGTTAAATTAAAGTTTAATAAATATTTATTGTTTAGTGGATTTGGGTCCATTTCATTATATTTGGGATGAAGGGAAAAGTGTAAACTGGATGTTCTGCAGTTCTGTGGCTGGGAAGAAGACAATGTTGCCGATGGTCTGGATGAGCTCCAGCTGCACCACACACTTTATGAGTAATGCTGTAAAGAGCCGCTGCTCCCGGGCTTCTGCAGAAGACACACACACACACAAAAAACACTCTTAGTAAAACCCTCACTATGACTCAGCTGGTCACTTCAGAGCCATGTGACAGTAAACTGATGAGGAATCCAAAGAAGGAGGCATTGTCTACAATGATGTTTCTTCATGTTATGAAGTAATTATGCTGACATCCAGGGGCTTGGATGTATCAGAAATCCTCTACTACATCTTTTCTAAACATGGCTACCTCCATGCTGTGGAGCATAAAGACTTTATCCGATGTGAAACATTTCAAAAAATATTTTCTCTAAAAATACTAGGTTTTACTGGTGAAAGTGGCTCGTTTAAATTGATCAAATAATTACAAAAACATCTTAAGCACGATTTCAAAAGACTGGGAAAAAATGAACTACGAATGTGGCTCCAGTTTTAAGCTGTTAATGAGTCAGGGTCACAATAGCAAAATAACAAAAAGCACACTGCATTAATGCCATGTTTACAGACTTTACAGTGAGTATGTGATTTCTGAATGAAAATCTAGGGTCTGAACTGTAGGGGCGCAGAGCACATTAAATACTGCTGTGGGGTGCTATGACCAGGAGAACAATTTGGAATAATTTAGATTTAAATCAGACAAACTGTAATATCTTATGAACAAATTGTTGTGTATAAGTTAATCACTGATAAATAACAGTAATAATAATAATAATTAGGTCGGGGCAATTTATTGAAAATGAATCGAAATTGACATTCAGAACTTCTAATCGACATAATCTTGTCTCTATACTTTATATCAATAATTTTTAACTGTTTTTTAAAATTATTATTCAGTGTATGTTCATGTACTGTCCCTTCAGAACCAAGCGACCAAGACGTAGTGAATCTGCCCCTATGTGCCACATGGAAGCAACCTAAATGCCGAAGCTGACAATTGAGCAGCGTCTGTGTTTTGGGCGTGCTGTGTTTTGACTAAAACAAAGTCAAAAAGTAAAATGTAATGAATATTATTGGAGCACTTTTACAGCACATGCCTCGTCACTAAACGATAAGGGTCAAAAATACAAATACAATATAATTGTTCATTAATCTTAATCATGGTAAAATGTACCAGTAATTGTGATCTTGATATGCACTAATATCGTCCAGCACTAATAATATATATCCATCCATTATCTGTAACCGCTTATCCAATTCAGGGTCATAGTGGGTCCAGAGCCTACTTGGAATCATTGGGCGCAAGGCAGGAATACGCCCTGGAGGGGGCGCCAGTCCTTCACAGGGCAACACACACACATTCACTCACACCTACGGACACTTTTGAGTCGCCAATCCACCTGCAACGTGTGTTTTTGGACTGTGGGAGGAAACCGGAGCACCCGGAGGAAACCCACGCGGACACGGGGAGAACACACCACACTCCTCACAGACAGTCACCCGGAGCGGGAATCGAACCCACAACCTCCAGGTCCTTGGAGCTGTGTGACTGCGACACTACCTGCTGCGCCACCGTGCCGCAATGTTTATCTTTATTTTATTTTTATTTTTTTTCCACCATTAATGCAGTTCCCTGTCTTTTAGGGATGCAGAAGACCCAGAACAATTTGAAGAGTGCTATTTGAAGGGCTCAAGGTATCTTATAGCCATATTTTATTTGTTCTGTTATGATTTGGGGTGTCACGGTGGAGCAGCAGGTAGTGTCTCTGTCACAGCTCCAGGGTCCTGGAGCTTGTGGGTTCGAGTCCTGCTCCAAGTGACTGTCTGTGAGGAGTGTGGTGTGTTCTCCCTGTGTCTGCATGGGTTTCCTCCAGGTGACTGTCTGTGAGGAGTGTGGTGTGTTCTCCCTGTGTCTGCATGGGTTTCCTCCAGGTGACTGTCTGTGAGGTGTGTGGTGTGTTCTCCCTGTGTCTGCATGGGTTTCCTCCGGGTGACTGTCTGTGAGGAGTGTGGTGTGTTCTCCCTGTGTCTGCATGGGTTTCCTCCAGGTGACTGTCTGTGAGCAATGTGGTGTGTTCTCCCTGTGTCTGTGTGGGTTTCCTCCGGGTGACTGTCTGTGAGCAATGTGGTGTGTTCTCCCTGTGTCTGTGTGGGTTTCCTCCGGGTGACTGTCTGTGAGGAGTGTGGCGTGTTCTCCCTGTGTCTGCATGGGTTTCCTCCGGGTGCTCCGGTTTCCTCCCACAGTCCAAAAACATACATTGGTAGGTGGATTGGAGGCTCAGAAGTGTGGTGTAGGTAGGTGTGAGTGTGTGACTGAATGTGTGTGCTGCCCTGTGAGGGTCTGGCACCCCCTCCGGGGTATATTCCTACCTTGTGCCCAATGATTCCAGGTGGGCTCTAGACCCACCGTGACCCTGAACTGGATAAGCTGTATAATGAATGAATGTTATGATTTGTTTTTCCAAGCCATTCTTTGAGAAAATGATCCTTGTTTGTGCGCTGTGCTTGGAATAAAGGTGATCTGCCCCATTGTTTTAATTTCTTTTATTTTTTAATTCTATTCCCAGAAATGTCTATCCTGCCATGGTAATCAATTGGTTAATCTGACTTTTTATTTTCTTTGATCAGTGTGCACTGATCACATCCCAGAAGAGGTTGAAAACACTAGGAAGAGGACAAGAACACTGGTCTAAACAGGAGGTGATGGCTGTGATGAAACCTCTCAAGCCTCACATAACGAAAGGAAAACTGGCCACAATGGCAGAATGTCAGCGGTGCAAGGATGCTGAGGATCCTGTGTTGAAGGACCGAAGTGCACAAAATATAAGAGACTTTGTTAGAAATAGAGGGATCACATTTTAAAAGGAAAATTCAATTTAATGAAGAATTGCTTCAAGGACATGGGCTTGATTTTTGTTGACTTAGTTCTTTAACAATCTGAGAAAAGTGTGATGTTACACCTGCAGCATGTTAATTAAAGATGTGTTTAATTATTTGTTTGTTGTTATAACTGGAGCTGCAGTTAACGCTAACACAAGCGAGATGCTCATGTCCAGAGTTTGTTGTTTACAGGGACCTGTTCTGCTTAATCACATGTGTCTTTGGAATGCACCTGTTATGTTTGTGTGTGATCAAGTACCAGTAAACCACCTCTGTCCTTATAATACAGTGAAATGCCCTTTTTTGTGTATTGTTAAATCAGTGTCCTGGTAAAGTAGGCATGACCTCACAAACCTCTTGCCATAGGCAGGAGATTTTCAGGATGTCCCCATATACAAGCATGTTGTCAGGTGGACATAGTAAGAGCTTACATTTGTGTAGAAACAAATTAAGGTGATATTTGTGTTCTGTAAAAAGAGAGAATTTTTTGGTGTTTCCAGCAGTGCTGTAGGGCAAAGGGAAAGGTGGGTG
The DNA here is from genome assembly GCF_029633855.1 of Hoplias malabaricus. NCBI lineage: Eukaryota > Metazoa > Chordata > Actinopteri > Characiformes > Erythrinidae > Hoplias > Hoplias malabaricus. Next base: position 36,000,981 of record NC_089815.1, on the reverse strand, counting down.
CCACTAAACCACATTTTAACTGGTTTGGCAAGGGATGTCCTCATAAGACTTAGACCTGTGTGTGTGTGTGCAGCCTATAATCTCAGTTCAAAGTTTAATCATTCTCCTGCTCCTTAGTAATATTTTTCAACAAAAATTGAGTAGTTTGAAAATGGCGAGTGAGAAGAATACATCACTGAATTCAGGAGTGTTTGAATTTTGAATTAAACGTTAAACAAAGGTGTACAAAGAAGTTTGAAAGCATTTAATACTTTCCTTAGCTCTTGAAAATGATTTTATGTCTTGTTTTTCAAAGAAAAACTGAAATACCTTATGAAAAACTAAAGAAATGGAGTGAGAGCTGTTTCCTGCTTCACTCAGATGTTCACAACTAAGCCATTTTCTATTCTTTGTCTCACAGCTAAATGGTAAACACTGATCCTGGGTCTGTGTGTGCTCAGTTTGGAGAGTATGGCTGTTGTGATTTCTTCAAACCACCAGATGTCACTGTTTTAAGCCTTTAACTCTTCTGGCCAATCAGGATGAAGCTTCAAAACAGCCTCCACCTGTCTGGGACTTGAGTGAATACTAATTGGAGTCAGCTGTGTTGTCTGGGTTCGGTTCAGTTCAGCAGATTTCCCAGCAGTCTTGTTGCTTTCTGAAAATAGGACTTAATTTTGTTGTTATTTTGGCTGTTGTCTTTAGATGAGGCTGAATTTGGGTTCTCTTGTGTAAATGCGTTTTAGAGATTTCTGTTTTATTCATCGCTTGATTGATTTACAATTTTGACACAATGAATGCTGTAAACAAGGGTTGTATGTAGATTGTAAAGTTCATTAGCTCTTTATGAATTGTTTTTAGTTTCATTGGAGATTTGTAGTTTTCTGTTATGATGAAATGTGCTGTTTTTGTTCAGTTTTATTCTGTGGAATCTGTTGGGTTCTGTTTGGAGACTTCCAGGTCTTTGTTGTTTGAAAGGGCTTTTATTTTACCCCAGGTCCATTCAGTAAGGGGCAATAACTGAATCCGTCTGAAGTTAAAAAAGAGACTTTCCATTCAATCCACTCACATCTGAGAGGGCTTGGTTCCAGTCTATGGCCAGTGGGATCCTCTTGAAGAGATTTTGAGCAAGGTCTGTGAGGTAGGTCAGAATCTTTTTTTGCTCTCTTGTGTGTTTGTCACCTCTCATATGAAGAGCCATGGTCCTGGTTTATGGAGGCCACCTGTTTGTTTGGGGCAGGATTAGGAGCTAGATGGTTGCAAGTCTTGGTTCAGGTCTGTGGAGCTAATGGGATTGTTATGGGCATGGATGTTTCTCTCGTATCTCTGTCCTGTCCTGTCCATATGTTCTAGGATCCAGTCCTGGGTTCCTGACTGACTGCATGCCGGATGCCGGAATCTGTGTCCATGGTTTGGCTTCAACCATCAGCTATAAAAGAGAGAGTTTAGTCACACCCGGGAGGAATGGTTCCTCACTCAATTGTTTATCTTTTTTGCTGTTGAAACTCGCTTCGTGTTTGAATTGTTAATTGTTGAATGTTTTTCTGAGTGTTGCCTGTCTGTCATTGTTTACATTTGTAACTAGTACCAGTTGTAGGGAGTGGCTGCCGTTTTGTTTTGGGAACTGGGGTTTGTCTCTGTTTATACACAGCAAGGGAGTAAGGTTAGCACATTGTCTTTCACAGGTTAGTTAGTGTACCTAAAAGTAGTTAGTGTGGGGTTTGTTTGTTGTTTTGGCCTGGGTCACTCCTGAAGTCACTTTCTGGTCACTAAACTGTATCAATCACATCAATACATTTCACAAAACTGTCCTAAGTTGTAGTTTTTTTTGCACTCATCACACTCCGTTATTTCATTTTTTTGTGTTGCGGTCTGCCCTAGACCAGGTCGTAACAGGATCTTTCTAGAATATTGAATTCTATTCCAGGAGACCCTGTTTCTCTGTTGTAAAAGAGGGCCAGTTTGGTCCCATTCCCACACACACACACAAAATCCAATGTTATTGGATTCTGAAGGGCTTTGTTCTGGTCTATGGCAACACTGGTATCTGTCTCAAAGATTGATTCCAACCTGTTGAACCAGCTAAACCCAGTTTTGGAGTTCAGATGCTCTCTGGTGTAAAAAAAAAAAAAAAAAAAAAGCCCAATTCCACCTCAAACCCTGTCCCATTTTTTTTCTCTCTCTCTCACACAGGTTTACAGTGTTTATCAGGACACCCTGTAACCATGGTTTTTGAGGACACACCTTTCCTGACATCCTTTTTGTGAAAGTGTATATTTTGTGGTTCTGTTGTATTCATATTATTTAATATGATATTTATACTATTTGTTTTAAGAAAACGAACAGCCTTTTAAATTGTCAAATGGTGTAACCACAAAAAATGACAAATATCTAATATTTCACACCTAGAGTTCATGCAATTGCTTGTAAAATTAGCCATTTATTTTATAATATCCCATAAGAATGTTTTATTATATTTTTTCTAAATTTAGATTTTATGGGATTTTGTGAGACCATGTGCCATTAACATCTTCTTTTACGTGTATTCTTTGACCATGGTAAAAATGGTTTAAACACCCATTATTCCAGTGTAGTAGAGTATTAAATCATAATCCATATTAACTTTTTTGTACAATATTAGTATTTTAGACAAGATACTGGTTACACCAACTGACCACAAACCTTCTACAGCAAAAGAACAAGAATAACTTGTGTTCGATTCTGATTTCAGTTCAGTTCTCATACAATTTCAGTTCGTAAAATGACAGCCATTGTTTTCAAAGAGAGTGAGTGAATGAAGGAGAGAGAGATTGTTAGTGAGAGAGTATCAGACATTGTTTTTTCATTTCTTTCATCACTAAACTGTTTTGATTAAACTTTTAAAAACTGACAACCATCAGTGTGAGTTCCTGTCATCTGATGAGATGTGAACCAATTGTTTCACATTAACATAATAATATAGAGGAAACAGCGTGTCAGAAACTTAAATCTTGAATTATTAAAGGGGTTGAGGATGCCTGTGGTACCTCTACATTTGGCTGCACATAGTCATGATCATGAGGGTTAACTATGGGTTACTGGACAATATGCTGGTCATCTTCGGAAGTGTTAATCAATAGAGGAGTAAGGTTTAAAACATCAGTACCATTTTATTCTCTATATACTGTCTTTGATACTGCTTCCAACTTTCCCTCATCTTTTGTTGTATGTGCACCTTTCCCAATATATATGTACAAAGTACATAATTATTTCCTGAAATAATTATGTATATATTATGTATATATATTGGGTTATGGAGAAACTACTTGGTTTAATGGCACATACATTGGTTTTAAACTGTTGGTTTGTATATATTGGTTTGTTGGTATATATATTGGACTCTCAGTACATACATTGGTTTGTGTGCATGTGTATATCGGTTTGTGGGCATGTATCGGTTTGTGGGCATGTATCGGTTTGTGGGCTTGTATCGGTTTGTGGGCATGCATATATCGGTTTGTGGGCATGCATATATCGGTTTGTGGGCATGCATATATCGGTTGGTGTGTATCGGTTTGTGGGTTTGTATCGGTTTGTGGGCTTGTATCGGTTTGTGGGCATGTATCGGTTGGTGTGTATCGGTTTGTGGGCATGCATATATCGGTTTGTGGGCATGTATCGGTTGGTGTGTATCGGTTTGTGGGCATGCATATATCGGTTTGTGGGCATGTATCGGTTGGTGTGTATCGGTTTGTGGGCATGTATCGGTTGGTGTGTATCGGTTTGTGGGCATGCATATATCGGTTTGTGGGCATATATCGGTTTGTGGGCGCATATACTGGTTTGTTTATATCGGTTTGTGGGCATATATATATTGGATTCTGCGCTGCATGGTAGAAATTTGCCGTTCAGTGCTGTTCAGCGAGTAGCCTGTTTTGATTGTGCTGCGCGGTTTTAATGAACCTCAGTTTGGACAAACTTCTGACATATTCCAAATAAAACCGAGTGGCCCGGTGACTGAGCTCCGCGATTATAAATACTAAATAAAGGTCATAATAAAGATAATAAAGCTCAGACTAGCCGATTGGATTATGGTCTACAACAATGTGTTTTCTACGACGCTGAACTTAGCTCGTAGATCGCAGATTCGCAGATCCAGATGTTCTTTTCGAGTTGCGCGCGATCCCTGAGCGTTCTGTTCAGCTGCGCGCGCGATCCCTGAGCGTTCTGTTCAGCTGCGCGCGCGATCCCTGAGCGTTCTGTTCAGCTGCGCGCGCGATCCCTGAGCGTTCTGTTCAGCTGCGCGCGCGATCCCTGAGCGTTCTGTTCAGCTGCGCGCGCGATCCCTGAGCGTTCTGTTCAGCTGCGCGCGCGATCCCTGAGCGTTCTGTTCAGCTGCGCGCGCGAACCCTGAGCGTTCTGTTCAGCTGCGCGCGCGATCCCTGAGCGTTCTGTTCAGCTGCGCCCGCGCGATCCCTGAGCGTTCTGTTCAGCGGCACGCGCGATCCCTGAGCGTTCTGTTCAGCGGCACGCGCGATCCCTGAGCGTTCTGTTCAGCGGCACGCGCGATCCCTGAGCGTTCTGTTCAGCGGCACGCGCGATCCCTGAGCGTTCTGTTCAGCGGCACGCGCGATCCCTGAGCGTTCTGTTCAGAGGCACGCGCGATCCCTGAGCGTTCTGTTCAGAGGCACGCGCGATCCCTGAGCGTTCTGTTCAGCTGCGAGCGATCTCTGAGTGGTCTGTTCAGCCCCGTGCGCAATCTCTGAGTGTTCTGTTCAGCCCCGTGCGCAATCTCTGAGTGTTCTGTTCAGCCCCGTGCGCAATCTCTGAGTGTTCTGTTCAGCTGCGCGCAATCTAAGTGTTCTGTTCAGCCACGGACGCGATCTCTGAGTGTTCTGTTCAACCGTGCGCGCGATCTCTGAGTGTTCTGTTCAGCCGCGCGCGCGATCTCAGTGTTCTGTTCAGCTGCGCGCGCGATCTCTGGGTGTTCTGTTCAGCTGCGCGCGCGATCTCTGAGTGTTCTGTTCAGCTGCGCGCGCGATCTCTGAGTGTTCTGTTCAGCTGCGAGCGATCTCTGAGTGTTCTGCTCAGCTGCGCGTGCGATCTCTGAGTGTTCTGCTCAGCTGCGCGTGCGATCTCTGAGTGTTCTGCTCAGCTGCGCGTGCGATCTCTGAGTTTTCTGTTCAGCCGCGCGCGCGATCTCTGAGTGTTCTGTTCAGCTGCGAGCGATCTCTGAGTTTTCTGTTCAGCTGCGCGCGATCTCTGAGTGTTCTGTTCAGCCGGGGGCGCGATCTCTGAGTGTTCTGCTCAGCTGCGCGTGCGATCTCTGAGTGTTCTGTTCAGCTGTGCGGGATCTCTGAGTGTTTTGTTCAGCCGCGGGCGCGATCTCTGAGTGTTCTGTTCCACTGCGAGCGATCTCTGTGTGTTCTGTTCAGCTGCGTGTGCGATGTCTGAGTGTTCTGTTCAGCTGCGTGCGATCTCTGAGTGTTCTGTTCAGCTGCGAGCGATCTCTGAGTGTTCTGCTCAGCTGCGCGTGCGATCTCTGAGTGTTCTGTTCAGCTGCGCGTGCGATCTCTGAGTGTTCTGTTCAGCTGCGTGCGATCTCTGAGTGTTCTGTTCAACTGCGAGCGATCTCTGAGTGTTCTGTTCAGCTGCGTGCGATCTCTGAGTGTTCTGTTCAACTGCGAGCGATCTCTGAGTGTTCTGTTCAGCTGGGCGGGCGATCTCTGAGCGTTCTGTTCAGCGGCACGCGCGATCTCTGAGCGTTCTGTTCAGCGGCATGCGCTATCTGAGTGTTCTGTTCAGCTGCGAGCGAGATCTCTGAGTGTTCTGTTCAGCTGCGAGCGAGATCTCTGAGTGTTCTGTTCAGCTGCGAGCGAGATCTCTGAGTGTTCTGTTCAGCTGCGTGCGATCTCTGAGTGTTCTGCTCAGCTGCGCGCGAGATCTCTGAGTGTTCTTTTCAGCTGCACGCGCGATCTCTGAGTGTTCTGTTCAGCGGCATGCGCTATCTGAGTGTTCTGTTCAGCTGCGTGCGATCTCTGAGTGTTCTGCTCAGCTGCGCGCGAGATCTCTGAGTGTTCTTTTCAGCTGCGAGCGATGTCTGAGTGTTCTGTTCAGCTGCGAGCGAGATCTCTGAGTGTTCTGTTCAGCTGCGAGCGAGATCTCTGAGTGTTCTGTTCAGCTGCGTGCGATCTCTGAGTGTTCTGTTCAGCTGCGCGCGCGATCTCTGGGTGTTCTGTTCAGCTGCGAGCGATGTCTGAGTGTTTTGTTCAGCTGCGTGCGATCTCTGAGTGTTCTGTTCAGCTGCGCACGCGATCTCTGAGTGTTCTGTGCAGCCGGGGGCGCGATCTCTGAGTGTTTTGTTCAGCCGGGGGCGCGATCTCTGAGTGTTTTGTTCAGCCGCTGGCGCGATCTCTGAGTGTTCTGTTCAGCTGCGTGCGATCTCTGAGTGTTCTGTTCAACTGCGAGCGATCTCTGAGTGTTCTGTTCAGCTGCGCGGGCGATCTCTGAGTGTTCTGTTCAGCTGCGCGGGCGATCTCTGAGTGTTCTGTTCAGCTGCGCGGGCGATCTCTGAGTGTTCTGTTCAGCTGCGCGCGCGATCTCTGAGTGTTTTGTTCAGCTGCTGGCGCGATCTCTGAGTGTTCTGTTCAGCTGCGCGCGCGATCTCTGAGTGTTCTGTTCAGCCGCGTGCGCGATCTCTGAGTGTTCTGTTCAGCTGCGAGCGATCTCTGAGTTTTCTGTTCAGCTGCGCGCGATCTCTGAGTGTTCTGTTCAGCCGGGGGCGCGATCTCTGAGTGTTCTGCTCAGCTGCGCGTGCGATCTCTGAGTGTTCTGTTCAGCTGTGCGGGATCTCTGAGTGTTTTGTTCAGCCGCGGGCGCGATCTCTGAGTGTTCTGTTCCACTGCGAGCGATCTCTGTGTGTTCTGTTCAGCTGCGTGTGCGATGTCTGAGTGTTCTGTTCAGCTGCGTGCGATCTCTGAGTGTTCTGTTCAGCTGCGAGCGATCTCTGAGTGTTCTGTTCAGCTGCGCGGGCGATCTCTGAGCGTTCTGTTCAGCGGCACGCGCGATCTCTGAGTGTTCTGTTCAGCGGCATGCGCTATCTGAGTGTTATGTTCAGCTGCGTGTGATCTCTGAGCGTTCTTTTCAGCTGCGCACGATCTCTGATAGTTCTTTTCAGCTGCACGCGCGATCTCTGAGTGTTCTGTTCAGCGGCATGCGCTATCTGAGTGTTCTGTTCAGCTGCGAGCGATCTCTGAGTGCTCTGCTCAGCTGCGAGCGATGTCTGAGTGTTCTGTTCAGCTGCGAGCGAGATCTCTGAGTGTTCTGTTCAGCTGCGAGCGAGATCTCTGAGTGTTCTGTTCAGCTGCGTGCGATCTCTGAGTGTTCTGTTCAGCTGCGAGCGATCTCTGAGTGTTCTGCTCAGCTGCGCGTGCGATCTCTGAGTGTTCTGCTCAGCTGCGCGTGCGATCTCTGAGTGTTCTGCTCAGCTGCGCGTGCGATCTCTGAGTTTTCTGTTCAGCCGCGTGCGCGATCTCTGAGTGTTCTGTTCAGCTGCGAGCGATCTCTGAGTTTTCTGTTCAGCTGCGCGCGATCTCTGAGTGTTCTGTTCAGCCGGGGGCGCGATCTCTGAGTGTTCTGCTCAGCTGCGCGTGCGATCTCTGAGTGTTCTGTTCAGCTGTGCGGGATCTCTGAGTGTTTTGTTCAGCCGCGGGCGCGATCTCTGAGTGTTCTGTTCCACTGCGAGCGATCTCTGTGTTCTGTTCAGCTGCGTGTGCGATGTCTGAGTGTTCTGTTCAGCTGCGTGCGATCTCTGAGTGTTCTGTTCAGCTGCGAGCGATCTCTGAGTGTTCTGCTCAGCTGCGCGTGCGATCTCTGAGTGTTCTGTTCAGCTGCGTGCGATCTCTGAGTGTTCTGTTCAACTGCGAGCGATCTCTGAGTGTTCTGTTCAGCTGCGCGGGCGATCTCTGAGCGTTCTGTTCAGCGGCACGCGCGATCTCTGAGTGTTCTGTTCAGCGGCATGCGCTATCTGAGTGTTCTGTACAGCTGCGTGCGATCTCTGAGTGTTCTGTTCAGCTGCGTGTGATCTCTGAGCGTTCTTTTCAGCTGCGCACGATCTCTGATAGTTCTTTTCAGCTGCACGCGCGATCTCTGAGTGTTCTGTTCAGCGGCATGCGCTATCTGAGTGTTCTGTTCAGCTGCGAGCGATCTCTGAGTGTTCTGTTCAGCTGCGAGCGAGATCTCTGAGTGTTCTGTTCAGCTGCGAGCGAGATCTCTGAGTGTTCTGTTCAGCTGCGAGCGAGATCTCTGAGTGTTCTGTTCAGCTGCGTGCGATCTCTGAGTGTTCTGTTCAGCTGCGTGCGATCTCTGAGTGTTCTGCTCAGCTGCGCGCGAGATCTCTGAGTGTTCTTTTCAGCTGCACGCGCGATCTCTGAGTGTTCTTTTCAGCGGCATGCGCTATCTGAGTGTTCTGTTCAGCTGCGTGCGATCTCTGAGTTTTCTGTTCAGCTGCGTGCGATGTCTGAGTGTTCTGTTCAGCTGCGAGCGAGATCTCTGAGTGTTCTGTTCAGCTGCGAGCGAGATCTCTGAGTGTTCTGTTCAGCTGCGTGCGATCTCTGAGTGTTCTGTTCAGCTGCGCGCGCGATCTCTGGGTGTTCTGTTCAGCTGCGCGCACGATCTCTGGGTGTTCTGTTCAGCTGCGAGCGATGTCTGAGTGTTTTGTTCAGCTGCGTGCGATCTCTAAGTGTTCTGTTCAGCTGCGCACGCGATCTCTGAGTGTTCTGTTCAGCCGGGGGCGCGATCTCTGAGTGTTTTGTTCAGCCGGGGGCGCGATCTCTGAGTGTTTTGTTCAGCCGCTGGCGCGATCTCTGAGTGTTCTGCTCAGCTGCGCGTGCGATCTCTGAGTGTTCTGTTCAGCTGCGTGCGATCTCTGAGTGTTCTGTTCAACTGCGAGCGATCTCTGAGTGTTCTGTTCAGCTGCGCGGGCGATCTCTGAGTGTTCTGTTCAGCTGCACGGGCGATCTCTGAGTGTTCTGTTCAGCTGCGCGCGCGATCTCTGAGTGTTTTGTTCAGCTGCTGGCGCGATCTCTGAGTATTCTGTTCAGCTGCGCGCGCGATCTCTGAGTGTTCTGTTCAGCCGCGTGCGCGATCTCTGAGTGTTCTGTTCAGCTGCGAGCGATCTCTGAGTTTTCTGTTCAGCTGCGCGCGATCTCTGAGTGTTCTGTTCAGCCGGGGGCGCGATCTCTGAGTGTTCTGCTCAGCTGCGCGTGCGATCTCTGAGTGTTCTGTTCAGCTGTGCGGGATCTCTGAGTGTTTTGTTCAGCCGCGGGCGCGATCTCTGAGTGTTCTGTTCCACTGCGAGCGATCTCTGTGTGTTCTGTTCAGCTGCGTGTGCGATGTCTGAGTGTTCTGTTCAGCTGCGTGCGATCTCTGAGTGTTCTGTTCAGCTGCGAGCGATCTCTGAGTGTTCTGTTCAGCGGCACGCGCGATCTCTGAGTGTTCTGTTCAGCGGCATGCGCTATCTGAGTGTTCTGTTCAGCTGCGTGCGATCTCTGAGTGTTCTGTTCAGCTGCGTGTGATCTCTGAGCGTTCTTTTCAGCTGCGCACGATCTCTGATAGTTCTTTTCAGCTGCACGCGCGATCTCTGAGTGTTCTGTTCAGCGGCATGCGCTATCTGAGTGTTCTGTTCAGCTGCGAGCGATCTCTGAGTGTTCTGTTCAGCTGCGAGCGAGATCTCTGAGTGTTCTGTTCAGCTGCGAGCGAGATCTCTGAGTGTTCTGTTCAGCTGCGAGCGAGATCTCTGAGTGTTCTGTTCAGCTGCGTGCGATCTCTGAGTGTTCTGTTCAGCTGCGTGCGATCTCTGAGTGTTCTGCTCAGCTGCGCGCGAGATCTCTGAGTGTTCTTTTCAGCTGCACGCGCGATCTCTGAGTGTTCTTTTCAGCGGCATGCGCTATCTGAGTGTTCTGTTCAGCTGCGTGCGATCTCTGAGTTTTCTGTTCAGCTGCGTGCGATGTCTGAGTGTTCTGTTCAGCTGCGAGCGAGATCTGAGTGTTCTGTTCAGCTGCGAGCGAGATCTGAGTGTTCTGTTCAGCTGCGTGCGATCTCTGAGTGTTCTGTTCAGCTGCGCGCGCGATCTCTGGGTGTTCTGTTCAGCTGCGCGCGCGATCTCTGGGTGTTCTGTTCAGCTGCGAGCGATGTCTGAGTGTTTTGTTCAGCTGCGTGCGATCTCTAAGTGTTCTGTTCAGCTGCGCACGCGATCTCTGAGTGTTCTGTTCAGCCGGGGGCGCGATCTCTGAGTGTTTTGTTCAGCCGGGGGCGCGATCTCTGAGTGTTTTGTTCAGCCGCTGGCGCGATCTCTGAGTGTTCTGCTCAGCTGCGCGTGCGATCTCTGAGTGTTCTGTTCAGCTGCGTGCGATCTCTGAGTGTTCTGTTCAACTGCGAGCGATCTCTGAGTGTTCTGTTCAGCTGCGCGGGCGATCTCTGAGTGTTCTGTTCAGCTGCGCGCGCGATCTCTGAGTGTTTTGTTCAGCTGCTGGCGCGATCTCTGAGTATTCTGTTCAGCTGCGCGCGCGATCTCTGAGTGTTCTGTTCAGCCGCGTGCGCGATCTCTGAGTGTTCTGTTCAGCTGCGAGCGATCTCTGAGTTTTCTGTTCAGCTGCGCGCGATCTCTGAGTGTTCTGTTCAGCCGGGGGCGCGATCTCTGAGTGTTCTGCTCAGCTGCGCGTGCGATCTCTGAGTGTTCTGTTCAGCTGTGCGGGATCTCTGAGTGTTTTGTTCAGCCGCGGGCGCGATCTCTGAGTGTTCTGTTCCACTGCGAGCGATCTCTGTGTGTTCTGTTCAGCTGCGTGTGCGATGTCTGAGTGTTCTGTTCAGCTGCGTGCGATCTCTGAGTGTTCTGTTCAGCTGCGAGCGATCTCTGAGTGTTCTGCTCAGCTGCGCGTGCGATCTCTGAGTGTTCTGTTCAGCTGCGTGCGATCTCTGAGTGTTCTGTTCAACTGCGAGCGATCTCTGAGTGTTCTGTTCAGCTGCGCGGGCGATCTCTGAGTGTTCTGTTCAGCTGCGCGCGCGATCTCTGAGTGTTTTGTTCAGCTGCTGGCGCGATCTCTGAGTATTCTGTTCAGCTGCGCGCGCGATCTCTGAGTGTTCTGTTCAGCCGCGTGCGCGATCTCTGAGTGTTCTGTTCAGCTGCGAGCGATCTCTGAGTTTTCTGTTCAGCTGCGCGCGATCTCTGAGTGTTCTGTTCAGCCGGGGGCGCGATCTCTGAGTGTTCTGCTCAGCTGCGCGTGCGATCTCTGAGTGTTCTGTTCAGCTGTGCGGGATCTCTGAGTGTTTTGTTCAGCCGCGGGCGCGATCTCTGAGTGTTCTGTTCCACTGCGAGCGATCTCTGTGTGTTCTGTTCAGCTGCGTGTGCGATGTCTGAGTGTTCTGTTCAGCTGCGTGCGATCTCTGAGTGTTCTGTTCAGCTGCGAGCGATCTCTGAGTGTTCTGCTCAGCTGCGCGTGCGATCTCTGAGTGTTCTGTTCAGCTGCGTGCGATCTCTGAGTGTTCTGTTCAACTGCGAGCGATCTCTGAGTGTTCTGTTCAGCTGCGCGGGCGATCTCTGAGTGTTCTGTTCAGCGGCATGCGCTATCTGAGTGTTCTGTTCAGCTGCGTGCGATCTCTGAGTGTTCTGTTCAGCTGCGTGTGATCTCTGAGCGTTCTTTTCAGCTGCGCACGATCTCTGATAGTTCTTTTCAGCTGCACGCGCGATCTCTGAGTGTTCTGTTCAGCGGCATGCGCTATCTGAGTGTTCTGTTCAGCTGCGAGCGATGTCTGAGTGTTCTGCTCAGCTGCGAGCGATGTCTGAGTGTTCTGTTCAGCTGCGAGCGAGATCTCTGAGTGTTCTGTTCAGCTGCGAGCGAGATCTCTGAGTGTTCTGCTCAGCTGCGCGCGAGATCTCTGAGTGTTCTTTTCAGCTGCGAGCGATGTCTGAGTGTTCTGTTCAGCTGCGAGCAAGATCTCTGAGTGTTCTGTTCAGCTGCGTGCGATCTCTGAGTGTTCTGTTCAGCTGCGCGCGCGATCTCTGGGTGTTCTGTTCAGCTGCGCGCGCGATCTCTGGGTGTTCTGTTCAGCTGCGAGCGATGTCTGAGTGTTTTGTTCAGCTGCGTGCGATCTCTGAGTGTTCTGTTCAGCTGCGCACGCGATCTCTGAGTGTTCTGTTCAGCCGGGGGCGCGATCTCTGAGTGTTTTGTTCAGCCGGGGGCGCGATCTCTGAGTGTTTTGTTCAGCTGCGGATGTTCTCTGAGTGTTCTGTTCAGTTGCGCGCGATCTCTGAGTGTTCTATTCAGCTGCGGACGATCTCTGAGTGTTCTATTCAGCTGCGGACGATCTCTGAGTGTTCTATTCAGCTGCGGACGATCTCTGAGTGTTCTCTTCAGCTGCGCGCGATCTGAGTGTTCCGTTCAGCCACGGGCGCGATCACTGAGTGTTCTATTCAGCCGCGCGCACGATCTCTGAGTGTTCTGTTCTGCCGCGCGTGCGATCTCTGAGTGTTCTGTTCAGCTGCGCGCGATCTCTGAGTGTTCTATTCAGCTGCGGACGATCTCTGAGTGTTCTATTCAGCTGCGGACGATCTCTGAGTGTTCTCTTCAGCTGCGCGCGATCTGAGTGTTCTGTTCAGCCACGGGCGCGATCTCTGAGTGTTCTATTCAGCCGCGCGCACGATCTCTGAGTGTTCTGTTCTACAGCTCGCGCGATCTCTGAGTGTTCTGTTCAGCTGCGCGCGATCTCTGTGTGTTCTGTTCTACAGCTCGCGCGATCTCTGAGTGTTCTGTTCACCTGCGTGCGATCTCTGAGAGTTCTGTTCACCTGCGTGCGATCTCTGAGTGTTCTGTTCACCTGCGCGTGCGATCTCTGAGTGTTCTGTTCACCTGCGCGTGCGATCTCTGAGTGTTCTGTTCACCTGCGCGCGATCTCTGAGTGTTCTGTTCAGCTGCGCGCGCGATCTCTGAGTGTTCTGTTCACCTGCGTGCGATCTCTGAATGTTCTGTTCACCTGCGCATGCGATCTCTGAGTGTTCTGTTCACCTGCGTGCAATCTCTGAGAGTTCTGTTCACCTGCGTGCGATCTCTGAGTGTTCTGTTCACCTCCGTGCGATCTCTGAGTGTTCTGTTCACCTGCGTGCGATCTCTGAGTGTTCTGTTCAGCTGCGCGCGCGATCTCTGAGTGTTCTGTTCACCTGCGTGCGATCTCTGAATGTTCTGTTCACCTGCGCGTGCGATCTCTGAGTGTTCTGTTCACCTGCGTGCGATCTCTGAGTGTTCTGTTCACCTGCGTGCGATCTCTAAGAGTTCTGTTCACCTGCGTGCGATCTCTGAGTGTTCTGTTCACCTGCGCGTGCGATCTCTGAGTGTTCTGTTCACCTGCGCGCGATCTCTGAGTGTTTTATTCAGCTGCGCGCGATCTCTGAGTGTTCTGTTCAGCTGCGTGCGATCTCTGAGTGTTCTGCTCAGCTGCGCGCGAGATCTCTGAGTGTTCTTTTCAGCTGCACGCGCGATCTCTGAGTGTTCTTTTCAGCGGCATGCGCTATCTGAGTGTTCTGTTCAGCTGCGTGCGATCTCTGAGTTTTCTGTTCAGCTGCGTGCGATGTCTGAGTGTTCTGTTCAGCTGCGAGCGAGATCTCTGAGTGTTCTGTTCAGCTGCGAGCGAGATCTCTGAGTGTTCTGTTCAGCTGCGAGCGAGATCTCTGAGTGTTCTGTTCAGCTGCGAGCGAGATCTCTGAGTGTTCTGTTCAGCTGCGAGCGATCTCTGAGTGTTCTGTTTAGCCGCGGGCGCGATCTCTGTGTGTTCTGTTCAGCTGCGCGCGGGATCCCTGAGTGTTCTGTTCAGCCGGGGGCGCGATCTCTGAGTGTTCTGTTCAGCTGCGAGCGATCTCTGAGTGTTCTGTTCAGCTGCGTGCGCGATCTCTGAGTGTTCTGTTCAGCTGCGCGCGATCTCTGAGTGTTCTGTTCAGCTGCGGACGATCTCTGAGTGTTCTATTCAGCTGCGGACGATCTCTGAGTGTTCTGGTCTGCTGCGCGTGCGCAATCTCTGAGTGTTCTGTTCAGCCGCGTGCGATCTCTGAGTGTTCTGTTCAGCTGCGCACGCGATCTCTGAGTGTTCTGTTCTGCTGCGCGTGCGGTCTCTGGGTGTTCTGTTCAGCCGCGTGCGCAATCTCTGAGTGTTCTATTCAGCCACGCGCGATCTCTGAGTGTTCTGTTCAGCCGCGTGCGATCTCTGAGTGTTCTGTTCAGCTGCGCGCACGATCTCTGAGTGTTCTGTTCAGCTGCGCGCACGATCTCTGAGTGTTCTGTTCAGCTGCGCGCGATCTCTGAGTGTTCTATTCAGCTGCGGACGATCTCTGAGTGTTCTCTTCAGCTGCGCGCGATCTGAGTGTTCTGTTCAGCCACGGGCGCGATCTCTGAGTGTTCTATTCAGCCGCGCGCACGATCTCTGAGTGTTCTGTTCTACAGCTCGCGCGATCTCTGAGTGTTCTGTTCAGCTGCGCGCGATCTCTGTGTGTTCTGTTCTACAGCTCGCGCGATCTCTGAGTGTTCTGTTCACCTGCGTGCGATCTCTGAGAGTTCTGTTCACCTGCGTGCGATCTCTGAGTGTTCTGTTCACCTGCGCGTGCGATCTCTGAGTGTTCTGTTCACCTGCGCGCGATCTCTGAGTGTTCTGTTCAGCTGCGCGTGATCTCTGAGTGTTCTGTTCAGCTGCGTGCGATCTCTGAGTTTTCTGTTCAGCTGCGTGCGATCTCTGAGTGTTCTGCTCAGCTGCGCGCGAGATCTCTGAGTGTTCTTTTCAGCTGCGAGCGATGTCCGAGTGTTCTGTTCAGCTGCGAGCGAGATCTCTGAGTGTTCTGTTCAGCTGCGAGCGAGATCTCTGAGTGTTCTGTTCAGCTGCGTGCGATCTCTGAGTGTTCTGTTCAGCTGCGCGCGCGATCTCTGGGTGTTCTGTTCAGCTGCGCGCGCGATCTCTGGGTGTTCTGTTCAGCTGCGAGCGATGTCTGAGTGTTTTGTTCAGCTGCGTGCGATCTCTGAGTGTTCTGTTCAGCTGCGCACGCGATCTCTGAGTGTTCTGTTCAGCCGGGGGCGCGATCTCTGAGTGTTTTGTTCAGCCGGGGGCGCGATCTCTGAGTGTTTTGTTCAGCTGCGGATGTTCTCTGAGTGTTCTGTTCAGTTGCGCGCGATCTCTGAGTGTTCTATTCAGCTGCGGACGATCTCTGAGTGTTCTATTCAGCTGCGGACGATCTCTGAGTGTTCTATTCAGCTGCGGACGATCTCTGAGTGTTCTCTTCAGCTGCGCGCGATCTGAGTGTTCTGTTCAGCCACGGGCGCGATCTCTGAGTGTTCTATTCAGCCGCGCGCACGATCTCTGAGTGTTCTGTTCTGCCGCGCGTGCGATCTCTGAGTGTTCTGTTCAGCTGCGCGCGATCTCTGAGTGTTCTATTCAGCTGCGGACGATCTCTGAGTGTTCTATTCAGCTGCGGACGATCTCTGAGTGTTCTATTCAGCTGCGGACGATCTCTGAGTGTTCTGTTCACCTGCGTGCGATCTCTGAGTGTTCTGTTCACCTCCGTGCGATCTCTGAGTGTTCTGTTCACCTGCGTGCGATCTCTGAGTGTTCTGTTCAGCTGCGCGCGTGATCTCTGAGTGTTCTGTTCACCTGCGTGCGATCTCTGAGTGTTCTGTTCACCTGCGTGCAATCTCTGAGAGTTCTGTTCACCTGCGTGCGATCTCTGAGTGTTCTGTTCACCTGCGCGTGCGATCTCTGAGTGTTCTGTTCACCTGCGTGCGATCTCTAAGAGTTCTGTTCACCTGCGTGCGATCTCTGAGTGTTCTGTTCACCTGCGCGTGCGATCTCTGAGTGTTCTGTTCACCTGCGCGTGATCTCTGAGTGTTCTGTTCAGCTGCGCGCGATCTCTGAGTGTTCTGTTCAGCTGCGCGCGATCTCTGAGTGTTCTGTTCAGCTGCGCGCGCGATCTCTGAGTGTTCTGTTCACCTGCGCGTGCGATCTCTGAGTGTTCTGTTCACCTGCGCGCGATCTCTGAGTGTTCTGTTCAGCCGCGGGCGCGATCTCTGAGTGTTTTGTTCAGCTGCGCGCGCAATCTCTGAGTGTTCTGGTCTGCTGCGCGCGATCTCTGAGTGTTCTGTTCAGCTGCGAGCGATCTCTGAGTGTTCTGTTTAGCCGCGGGCGCGATCTCTGAGTGTTCTGTTCAGCTGCGCACGATCCCTGAGTGTTCTGTTCAGCCGCGGGCGCGATGTCTGAGTGTTCTGTTCAGCTGCGCGTGCGATCTCTGAGTGTTCTGTTCAGCTGCGAGCGATCTGAGTGTTCTGTTCAGCTGCGTGCATGATCTCTGAGTGTTCTGTTCAGCTGCGCACGATCCCTGAGTGTTCTGTTCAGCCGCGGGCGCGATCTCTGAGTGTTCTGTTCAGCTGCGTGCATGATCTCTGAGTGTTCTGTTCAGCTGCGCACGATCTCTGAGTGTTCTGTTCAGCTGCACGCGCGATCTCTGAGTGTTCTGTTCTGCTGCGCGTGCGATCTCTGTGTGTTCTGATCTTCTGCGCGCGCGATCTCTGTGTGTTCTGTTCTGCTGCGCGTGCGATCTCTGTGTGTTCTGTTCAGCTGCGCGCGCGATGTCTGAGTGTTCTGTTCTGCTGCGCATGCGATCTCTGTGTGTTCTGTTCAGCTGCGCGTGCGATCTCTGAGTGTTATGTTCAGCTGCGCGCGCGATCTCTGGGTGTTCTGTTCAACTGCGAGAGATCTCTGTGTGTTCTGTTCAGCTGCGCGTGCGATCTCTGGGTGTTCTGTTCAGCTGCGTGCGATCTCTGGGTGTTCTGTTCAGCTGCGCGCGATCTCTGGGTGTTCTGTTCAACTGCGAGAGATCTCTGTGTGTTCTGTTCAGCTGCGCGTGCGATCTCTGAGTGTTCTGTTCAGCTGCGAGCGATCTCTGAGTTTTCTGTTCAGCTGCGAGCGATCTCTGAGTGTTCTGTTCAGCCGCGTGCGATCTCTGAGTGTTCTGTTCAGCTGCGCGCACGATCTCTGAGTGTTCTGTTCAGCTGCGCGCGATCTCTGAGTGTTCTATTCAGCTGCGGACGATCTCTGAGTGTTCTCTTCAGCTGCGCGCGATCTGAGTGTTCTGTTCAGCCACGGGCGCGATCTCTGAGTGTTCTATTCAGCCGCGCGCACGATCTCTGAGTGTTCTGTTCTACAGCTCGCGCGATCTCTGAGTGTTCTGTTCAGCTGCGCGCGATCTCTGTGTGTTCTGTTCTACAGCTCGCGCGATCTCTGAGTGTTCTGTTCACCTGCGTGCGATCTCTGAGAGTTCTGTTCACCTGCGTGCGATCTCTGAGTGTTCTGTTCACCTCCGCGTGCGATCTCTGAGTGTTCTGTTCACCTGCGCGCGATCTCTGAGTGTTCTGTTCAGCTGCGCGTGATCTCTGAGTGTTCTGTTCAGCTGCGCGCGCGATCTCTGAGTGTTCTGTTCACCTGCGTGCGATCTCTGAGTGTTCTGTTCACCTGCGTGCAATCTCTGAGAGTTCTGTTCACCTGCGTGCGATCTCTGAGTGTTCTGTTCACCTGCGCGTGCGATCTCTGAGTGTTCTGTTCACCTGCGTGCGATCTCTAAGAGTTCTGTTCACCTGCGTGCGATCTCTGAGTGTTCTGTTCAGCTGCGCGCGATCTCTGAGTGTTCTGTTCAGCTGCGCGCGATCTCTGAGTGTTCTGTTCAGCTGCGCGCGCGATCTCTGAGTGTTCTGTTCACCTGCGCGTGCGATCTCTGAGTGTTCTGTTCACCTGCGCGCGATCTCTGAGTGTTCTGTTCAGCCGCGGGCGCGATCTCTGAGTGTTTTGTTCAGCTGCGCGCGCAATCTCTGAGTGTTCTGGTCTGCTGCGCGCGATCTCTGAGTGTTCTGTTCAGCTGCGAGCGATCTCTGAGTGTTCTGTTTAGCCGCGGGCGCGATCTCTGAGTGTTCTGTTCAGCTGCGCACGATCTCTGAGTGTTCTGTTCAGCTGCGCGTGCGATCTCTGAGTGTTCTGTTCAGCTGCGAGCGATCTGAGTGTTCTGTTCAGCTGCGAGCGATCTGAGTGTTCTGTTCAGCTGCGCACGATCCCTGAGTGTTCTGTTCAGCCGCGGGCGCGATCTCTGAGTGTTCTGTTCAGCTGCGTGCATGATCTCTGAGTGTTCTGTTCAGCTGCGCACGATCTCTGAGTGTTCTGTTCAGCTGCACGCGCGATCTCTGAGTGTTCTGTTCTGCTGCGCGTGCGATCTCTGTGTGTTCTGATCTTCTGCGCGCGCGATCTCTGTGTGTTCTGTTCTGCTGCGCGTGCGATCTCTGTGTGTTCTGTTCAGCTGCGCGCGCGATGTCTGAGTGTTCTGTTCTGCTGCGCATGCGATCTCTGTGTGTTCTGTTCAGCTGCGCGTGCGATCTCTGAGTGTTATGTTCAGCTGCGCGCGCGATCTCTGGGTGTTCTGTTCAACTGCGAGAGATCTCTGTGTGTTCTGTTCAGCTGCGCGTGCGATCTCTGGGTGTTCTGTTCAGCTGCGTGCGATCTCTGGGTGTTCTGTTCAGCTGCGCGCGATCTCTGGGTGTTCTGTTCAACTGCGAGAGATCTCTGTGTGTTCTGTTCAGCTGCGCGTGCGATCTCTGAGTGTTCTGTTCAGCTGCGAGCGATCTCTGAGTTTTCTATTCAGCTGCGAGCGATCTCTGAGTGTTCTGTTCAGCCACGCGCGCGATCTCTGAGTGTTCTGTTCAGCCGCGCACGATCTCTGAGTGTTCTGTTCTGCTGCGAGCGATCTCTGAGTGTTCTGTTCAGCTGCGCGCGATCTCTGAGTGTTCTGTTCAGCTGCGAGCGATCTCTGAGTGTTCTGTTCAGCTGCGAGCGATCTCTGAGTGCTCTCCTCAGCTGCGCGCGATCTGAGTGTTCTGTTCAGCCACGGGCGCGATCTCTGAATGTTCTGTTCAGCTGCAGACGATCTCTGAGTGTTCTCTTCAGCTGCGCGCGATCTGAGTGTTCTGTTCAGCCGCGCGCGATCTCTGAGTGATCTGTTCAGCTGCGCGCGATCTCTGAGTGTTCTGTTCAGCCACGGGCGCGATCTCTGAGTGTTCTGTTTTACGGCACGCGCGATCTCTGGGTGTTCTGTTCACCTGCGTGCGCGATCTCTGAGTGTTCTGTTCAGCTGCGCGCCATCTCTGAGTGTTCTGTTCAGCGGCTTCCGCGATCTGAGTGTTCTGTTCAGCTGCGTGTGATCTCAGAGTGTTCTGTTCAGCGGCTCCCGCGATCTGAGTGTTCTGTTCAGCTGCGCGCGCGATCTCTGAGTGTTCTGTTCACCTGCGTGCGCGATCGCTGGGTGTTCTGTTCACCTGCGTGCGCGATCTCTGAGTGTTCTGTTCACCTGTGTGAGCGATCTCTGGGTGTTCTGTTCACCTGCGTGCGAGATCTCTGAGTGTTCTGTTCACCTGCGTGCGCGATCTCTGAGTGTTCTGTTCAGATGCGCGCGATCTCTGAGTGTTCTGTTCAGCTGCGCGCGATCTCTGAGTGTTCTGTTCAGCTGCGCGCGATCTCTGAGTGTTCTGTTCAGCTGCGTGCGATCTCTGAGTGTTATGTTCAGCTGCGCGCGCGATCTCTGGGTGTTCTGTTCAGCTGCGTGCGATCTCTGGGTGTTCTGTTCAGCTGCGCGTGCGATCTCTGAGTGTTCTGTTCAGCTGCGCGAGATGTCTGAGTTTTCTGTTCAGCCGCGCGCGATCTGAGTGTTCTGTTCAGCCGCGGGCGCGATCTCTGAGTGTTCTGTTCAGCCCCGTGCGCAATCTCTGTGTGTTCTGTTCTGCTGCGCGTGCGATCTCTGTGTGTTCTGTTCAGCTGCGCGCGCGATCTCTGAGTGTTCTGTTCAGCTGCGCGTGCGATCTCTGAGTGTTCTGTTCAGCTGCGCGTGCGATCTCTGAGTGTTCTGTTCAGCTGCGCACGATCTCTGAGTGTTCTGTTCTGCTGCGCGCGATCTCTGAGTGTTCTGTTCAGCTTCGCGCACGATCTCTGAGTGTTCGGTTCAGCTGCGCACGTGATCACTGAGTGTTCTGTTCAGCTGCGCACGTGATCTCTGAGTGTTCTGTTCAGCTGCGTGCGATCTCTGAGGGTTCTGTTCTGCTGCGTGTGCAATGTCTGAGTGTTCTGTTCTGCTGCGTGTGCGATGTCTGAGTGTTCTGTTCTGCTGCGTGTGCAATGTCTGAGTGTTCTGTTCTGCTGCGTGTGCGATGTCTGAGTGTTCTGTTCAGCCGCGTGTGCGATCTCTGGGTGTTCTGTTCAGCTGCGTGCGATCTCTGGGTGTTCTGTTCAGCTGCGTGCGATCTCTGGGTGTTCTGTTCAGCTGCGTGTGATGTCTGAGCGGTCTGTTCAGCTGCGTGTGCGATGTCTGAGTGTTCTGTTCAGCTGCGTGCGATCTCTGAGCGGTCTGTTCAGCTGCATGCGACGTCTGAGCGTTCTGTTCAGCTGCGTGCGACCTCTGAGCGTTCTGTTCAGGTGCGTTTGATCTGAGTGTTCTGTTCAGCTGCAAGCCCAATCTCTGAGTGTTCTTTTCAGCTGCACGCGCGATCTGAGTGTTCTGTTCTGCTGCGTGTGCGATGTCTGAGTGTTCTGTTCAGCTGGGTGCGCGATCTCTGAGTGTTCTTTTCTTACTGCGCGAGCCATCTCTGAGTGTTCTGTTCAGCTGCACGCGCGATCTTTGAGTGTTCTGTTCAGCTACGCGCGATCTCTGAGTGTTTTTTTCGAGCTGCGTGTGCGATCTCTGAGTGTTCTTTTCGTGCTGCTCGCGGCATCTGAGTGTTATTTTCGAGCTGCGCGCGCCATCTCTGAGTGTTCTGTTCAGCTGCGCGCGCCATCTCTGAGTTTTCTGTTCAGCTGCGCGCGCAATCTCTGAGTGTTCTGTTCAGCTGCGCACGCGATCTCTGAGTGTTCTGTCAGCAGGAGCTGTAGCCGAGATGTTACTGTGCTGTACCCTTTTTTCCCGTCACAGTAATACCGGATGTATGTCACAGCGGCTACTGTGCCGGTACACCCAGCAGCACAGCGGCTACTGCCTGTACACACAGCAGAACAGCGGCTACTGTGCCGGTACACCCACCAGAACAGCGGCTACTCTGCCGGTACACACAGCAGAACAGCGGCTACTGTGCCGGTACACCCACCAGAACAGCGGCTACTGTGCCGGTACACAAAGCCGAACAGCGGGTAATTAAATTAAATGTTGGATGTGTTTGTGTGTTAAAGTGTTGTGATTTTTATTGTACATGGCGTGACCAATTACCACGAACATCATCCATGGTCCAAATTATCCAATGTTCAACACTTTATATTCCTGTAGTCATGAAAAGTGCATTTTCTATAAAAAAAATCTACTAGGTAACATTTTTCTATTTTAATTGTTTTAATTACATTTTAGAATACACAGATAATATTATGACCACAATATTTCTGTCCATTCTCTCAACTTCACTGACCATACAGCAGCCCTTTGTTCTACAGTTACAGACTGCAGTCCATATGATGCTTTGGAAACTTTTTTGACCCCTTTCATCCTTCAATGGGCAGATCCCTACCAGGTGTTGTTGCAATAGTACAGAGCCTGTAGTAGCAACGTCACAGTGTTTTTGAAGGTGCAATTTAAGAAAAAATCCCTAATGTTGCTTTAATTTAATTACCATTAATGGTATTTTTCCTCCTTATCCATATCAATCCTCCACATATATAGTGATTTAAATGTTGCATGAGGCGGGTTGTGTATTTTCTTTTGAATGTTTCCCACACGGAGTTTACTGTGCACCACCTTTCCAAATCAGAGACGCCACTCGTGATCATGTAAGGTAAGTTAGGCCGTGTCCACATGTACTGTTAGGCAATGTTATTTTTACTTTTTGTTTCAGTAATTAGCTATACTGACTATGTTTATCGGGAAAACAGGCAAAAGTACAGAATTTGCGTCAGTGACAGAACTCAAAGAAAAAGCAAACGATTCACAATGTCCATACTGCACGAAGACGACGGCATGCTCAGATCGACATCTCTCTTCCAAACATTTGAAATTTGCCATATATTACACACATAATAATGAAGGTAAGCATTTGCTATTGTATACTTTGCTATGAGAGTTCAGAGATAATCACCACAAATGTAAATAAAAGGTTTTGTATCGTTGTGTAAATCTCATTAGCTATTGTGTTATTACATTAAGGTTACATTTAAGTTTGTGTTGTCCTTTATGGATGAACTAAACACTCCATACACGCATTTTTACGTGTCAGCAGCATGTCAACTTTCAGGTATATTCAGTATAACTATTTTATTATTAATTATTAAATATGAATTATCGCATTGATAAATATAAGACCATAGCTCTACTATTGTATCAATGAATCATTATTTAATGATAGAACAAGCATTATTTTCAGATTTTATAAAAATTCTAAACGAATGCTAGTTAATGCTAGTTCTTGTTTCATGTATTATACTTAATGATTAATTGTTACATTACCTAACCATTTAGTATGGCTTATTAAGTATTGTAAATTAATGTACCCTTATTGTAAATTGTTCATGAGATTTTTAGTAACACAAAAAATAATAAAATTTGTTATAAGTAATCTACAGAGTTCAACTGTCCACATTATATGGAGGGTTAAATTATATAGGATAACGCTGGGGTTCCAAAACAAACTTTGTAATGTTACACGGAAAATCAGTGCTACCTTGATGAATAACAGTGACGTACTCAAAACCAGAGGCAGTAGGGGGAAAATGTTCAAAACATATCACCTAAGAAGATTCATAGCACATATGTAAATTTATTTGATGTTCAGACATTCATCAAACATATGTGTTGAGTAAAAAAAGAACACTGTTCGCTTTATATGGATGGTTAAAGTGTATATCTGATGTTAACCTGAGAATTTACTGAACATGAAACAGGTATAATACAGTTATAGACATGATTCTGACACCATTCTGTACCTGGAGTTTAACTGGATTAGTTTTTGAATAAGGCAAGTGTTAGGATTAGAGCCAGGTGTGTGGTAGGGTCACAAATATGTTTTGGGTTCAGGTTAAGTTTAAGGTAAGGTAGGGGTTTGCTTTATAGAAGTACCATATTTATAAAATATTTCATATAACATATTTACAATAAATTTACTTAATATGTCAGGATATTTATTTCAGTGTATTCAATGTATTGCTTTTGTCAATCCTGCTACCTCACTGATATGTTTTAACGTGGTACTAATCTGTGAAGAGTTTATCATTCATAACAACCACTCAAAATCAGAGGTTATTGTACTGTTAGATATGCAAGTCAATGTTCATATTTGTAAAAGACTATGAGACCCTTTAGGTATCAAGCTTTGCACACTCACTAACACTGAATATTTTACACTCTCATAAACATTATGAAACCTCTTATACACTACCAAAACTGTTACACTGATATATGTATGTATACACTGAGTCAGTTTGATATTGGGCGTAAGAGGATTCATAGTGTGAGTAAGTGTTTTGGTGTATAATATGTTCGATAATGTTTGTGATTGTATATAATACTCAGTGTGAGACAGTGTGTTAGTGAGTGTAAGAGGATAGGATAATGTATGTGAGACTGAAATTTGAATATTGGCCTAAAGGGCCTCTCATATTATATTCTGACATATGACTTCCTTTCAGAGAAATTTACAATACCATGCTTGTGTGCAGAGGTGAAGGATTCCATAAGAAGCCATTGGCATTGCCCCTGGTGTGGGAAAATTATTCTTAAACATGTAAATTTTCAAGTTCATTTAAATTCTTATGATAAGATTTCCTTATAAAACACATTTTTCATTGCTGACCTAAAAATGATTTAATAATTAATTATTACATTACGTACCACCAACTAAACCTTTCATACAAATTGCAGCCTGTTCAACTAAAAAGGCAGAAGAAGCAGGTAAGTTTTCTTTTCTACATGTTAAAACATATGTTTAAGTACTGCGCTTGCAAATCAAGAAAAATGTTGGTCTTAAATACTAATGTTGGCAGAAGAAATGTAAGATAGCAAGTCATACACTAAATGTTAAAGCTACTACAGTTTAAGAAATCAGTTTAACACTGATTCCTTGTAATAAATGGCCACATGTTAAGTTTTATAGAGGCTTTACCTTATGTCAGAATGTATAATATGTAATCTATGATGTATAAACTTCCAAAATTATTTTTGAAGAATGTCGGCTTTATTATTTAAGGGTTTTGTAGAGAACAAAAAGTTTTGAATGCAGTATTTGAAATTACTTTGTAAGTTCAACATTAGTTCACAATTATAAATTCATTTTATAGGCCTTGTTGATTCTGTGTTTTCATAGTAAGAAGTAATCCTGTTTCATTAAAACACTTGAGCAGTTAGCTCTGATTTAGATCTAAAAGATTACCACAGATGTCATCATCATAATCATCATCATATTCTTCTTTGCTGCTTAATCCATTTCAGGGTGTCTATGAGCACAGATGTGATTGGGTTTAATATTTTTGAATGTTTTAGGAAATAAAATATTAACTTTTGTGAGAAAAACTCAAGATTGCCAAAACAAATTTGTAAGAAGAAAATCTGCACATAGCACATATGTAATTTTTTGATGTTCAGACATTCATCAAACATAAATATTTGTTGAGTAAAATCCCTATACATTACTTTTAGTTATGAAGCAGTTTGGAATCATTTTATCTAATATTTTTGATAAATTGATAATACAGTCCTGAAACATATGAACACTACATAAATGTTGCTAAAATAACTAAAATAATAATAATAATAATAATAACAACAATAATAATGTTATGGAAAGATTACATTTAATAGATTAAATATTTTACATCCTTGATAAAACAAGCCTTTTGTGAAAATGTGTTAATATGAAATGATTATAAACAAATTACTCTTACTGTGAGTACATTTACTCAGCTTTTTAATCTGTTTAGTCATTCTAAAAACGAATGTTTTTTTTTTTTTAAATTCATTAATTATATTACTTTTTGCTTTAAGTTGTTCATGGGAAACTGACATAACCAGACAAGTCCTAAGTCAGCTGGTGTGGAATGATCCTGAAGTCTTTGAGCTTCGTTGACAAAAAAAAACATATCATTTTAAGTGTGACATTATGCGTAAAAAGTCACTTACAAAAAGTTTCAGACAATTAGTCCCAAGAAAGTTTTGAAACCTGCTGTGAACATAACACCCTTCAAGTATATGGGATTATTCCACCAATGCCTTTTAAGCATATGACTATGACTTTTTTAAACACGGCAGTGGCAGAACAACTTAACCGAGAACTGGCCTCAAGTCTGTATTTTCTTTGTAATATGAAAGACAGGCATTTTATGTTTTCCTTAAGACTGATATTTCACCTGCATAACCAGAAATTCAAAGAAGACATGATGAGAATTTCATTGGACCAATTGGAAGTAGATAGCGGAAGTGGAAGACTTGGTATTTCTGAAAAAGGTTTGTACATTTTATTTGCTTTTTCATAATTTGAATCAGTAAAAGTTAAAGAAATAGTTTTAATTATAATTGGCAGCAAGTGCAGTCTAGAAAGAGGGGGTAAATGAAGGCATGGAAATGATAGAGTTGCCCCAAGAAGAAGAGAACAAAAAGAGCTGCCAGCACTTTTCAGTTGGTCTTTTTCAAATAGACCAATAAAAGAGGTAAGTTAATTTTTTTGTTATATTAATAAAGTACGTTGTACAATACGTGCTTTTAGAAATGTTGTAATGTCTATAATGTTTAGGAAAAATTAGCAGTCCTTTTTGCTGAACAAAGGAGGAGCATCTAACCTTAATAAGGATTGGAAACTGCACCGTCAACCTTCATGATCTAAAGTGTTTGTGCCCCCCTGAAATAATGAATACCAAGAAGCAGTAATTAGGAAAAATCAGAATGCCTTGGCTGACGGATAACGTGAGTATTAATATCACAAGTGCTCTCTATACTTAACAGAAATCAACTCAAAAAATATTAATTGAGCTTGCTTTTCTCACAGGTAGTAGACACCAGACTTTCTCAGCTGGTTGAAGGAGCACAGAATATACATTTTTCTAACTTATATATTATTGTTGTGATTATGAATTTCTGCAGAATAAACAATTGAGGACCAGGACAAGGAATTGTTATGGTATATATTTTTTTCATTCCACCTTACAAATAAAGCATAAACTTTTGTTTCTGGATCTTGTTTGTTGGATATTATTTGGTACTGCTTTTTAACTACTTAGTATCACTGAGTAGGCTACACAGTGGAAATATGGGTAGCCTCGTTGTTCTTAAGCTTTAATATTAACTAAAGATTTATAAATCCCTGCTGTCAACAAACATTAAATGTACTCATTTAAATGTGAAGTTTGTTTATTCTAATGTTTACTCAAAAGGATTGTCTTCAGAAATTATTTCAGAAGCTTGGTTTTGGACAAATTCATATGCTGCATCCACAACTAAGAGTTTTACTTTTATTATAATGGTCTTTATTCCCAGTAAGGCATTTCAGAACGTTTGGGACTTGAGCTCTTGGAATCAGTCAGATTCAGATAACTGTGGGGTATTTGTTTGCGCGGTAGGCACCTATCACGGATTGTTACATCATATGTACTATGTGAATATGCCACTCCAAATGTTTCCTTATGTTAAAATAGATGGCTGAATTGGAAGTGAGGAATATCAAAGCTGCAAATGAAACTGTTTCAGAAACAACTGCTTCACCTGCATGAATATTATGCAGCTTCATTAGCAGCAGAAGCTATTCTGCCTGTAAGTTGATGATTAGTTTATTTATATAACCAGCATCTTCAATTAAAATTCCATGCTCTGCCACCCAGTAATAATTTTTTAATCATTTTTTTATTACAGACACTTGCAACAGGTGACACAGTTTGCTTGGCTGGCAAAATGTATGCATGCACGTACCAGAGTATGTCTGGACAGAAAGGAGAGAGGTACATTCTACATACTCCTTAACACTTTATTTTAATTCAGATGTTTAGGTCAAATTTGTGTTTTGACTAATTTAATTTAATTGTGAACTTATTTAGATCCCTGTATCCAGATGTTTCTAAATTTACCTGGGTACAGTGTGACGTATGTGAAAACTGGCTTCATACAGACTGTGCAGGTGTACAGCAAGAAAACCTTCAGGATACAAGTTTTAAATGTGGATGTGACATACCTTCGCCTTACCCATATACAAAGTATGTGACCAATCTATGTTGTATTTTACAAATGACAAATTCTACAAACCAATTATACTGGCCAAAGCAGCCATTTAGTGAATTTACATATGTTTACTTCCAGTCTCCTCTCAGTCCTGAAAGAGAAGGGTTTGAGAGTCTTGATCAGTGATGAAGAAATCCAGGTAATTCTTCTTTGTTTTCTAATAAATATAATTTATTTTTCTTTTTTTTTTTATTTACTGCTGTGCCTTTGATGTACAGTTCTGTTGAGTTATGCTTGAGGAATATCTGAGTGCATAAAGAATTGCTCTGAGTGCAGGAGCAAAAATAAAATCATACCCAGTGTTCCTTTAATTCAGTTATTCCAAAATATGTTTTAAAAAGAAATATATTATGATAAGGTGCACTATATATGTGGATGTCCACTTTTAATTAGCAAATTCACCAAATATTAACATTCACAGGTGTTCAGTTGTGTGCAGACAGCTTGTAAAATCTCCATAGAAGAGTGGATAGGATAGATTCAAGAAATAAATGCATATCAGAATTGTTCTTTTGCTAATCATACAATTATATTTTCAATAGGAGTTACATAGACAACTATTCAGTGGCAAAAAGAAGTCAGGGCAAATGTTCCTGTGGAGCCATCCCAACAAATGTATGAAGCTTCGGACCATACTTAGACCTAGACTATCTAAATTTAGTACAGAACGGGTGAGACATATTAGGTTTTCTTACTTTTGCTCTTCTCCATATTTCCAAAATAAATCTTGTACAATTTAAAGTACTGTTTGTACATATTTATGTGTATATTTTTTCCAGATTGATGAGATGTATAAAATAATCCACACTGCTTTAGGCATGGACAAGAAGGACCTTGGAAGTGTTGACATTATTCTAGATGTTATGCTGCCAGAGGTAGGGAATTCAATAATGCTATAGTATGAATCATTACAATAGAATTGGTACCTTAACAACAATTGGATAAAATACTGCTAAATGTTATTATTAACGACTATTAATTTTATATTTACTACCACTGCAGGTGACTCTTAAAATATTGAACAAGCATGAAGGCTTCTATCGATACCAAAGAGAGGTGTCTCTTGCTACTCCAGGTGTCATTATTTGAATAAGAATGACAAAGGCTGCTTGATACATAAGCTTTATTGTAAAAGGTTATTCAAGTTTTATTTGTTACTTTTTGTTATATGTATATTGAGAGAAAATCCCAGTTTCGTGAGTTCTCATATCTAAGCTTTGGGATGAGATAGGCTGAAAATAATCACACCCCTGTGTAAGTCAGGGAATCCTTAATCAACAACGTTAGTTTGGAGGAGATCTGAGTTGGTCAAAAATTTTGTCTAAAAAACACAAAGGGTATTAGTATTTTTTTTAGTTAAAATCATGACCTCTTCAGATCTTTTTCAAACCCACACAGTGTGTCAGGGAGGTTCTGGCGAAGACAGTGGTGTGGTTATTTTCGCTCTACCACATCCCAAAGCTGAGATATGGGGATCTCTTCTAGTCCATAAAATGTATAACTGCATATATCAAGATGGCATTCCTATTTCCAGTGAAGCTAGGTAAACACATGAGTAGAGGGGTGCAATCAGAAAAGCCTCCTCAATCCAATATGTCCTACATTGAATTTGTATTTGGTCAGGGGGTCTCAGTTCTAATAAATTAAAGAAGATATAAAATGTGAGACTTAGGGATGTCAGAAGAAGCCTCATCATTGCAATATATTCAACACCAATTAACCTATTGAGAGAAAATCGAAGTTACATCAGTTCTCATATCTCAGCTTTGGGATGAGATAGGCTGAAAATAATCACACCCCTGTGTAAGTTAGGGCCTCCTTAATCAACAACTTGAGTTTGGAGGAAATCTGACTCTGTGAAAAATTTAGTCTAAATAAACACAAAGGAGTTTTTTTTAGACAAAATTTTTGACCGTCTCAGATTTTTTCCAAACTCATGATGTTGATTGAGCAGGTCCTGACTTACACAGGGGTGTGATTATTTTCAGCCTATCTCATCCCAAAGCTGAGATATGAGGACTAACGTAACTAGGATTTTCGCTCAGTATGTTTATTGGTGTTGAATATATTAGAATTAAATTTATGAGCTTGTTATACGTCCAATAAAGCAAAATACAGATGCAATGTAGGATATATTGGACTGACTAGGCTTTTCTGATCGCACCCTTCTACTCATGTGTTTACCTAGCTTCAATGGAAGTAGGAATCCCATCATGAAATTAATTTGCAGTTATACATTTTATGCAGCACAACATGTCCCTATATCTCAGCTTTGTGATGTGGTAGGGCAAAAATTACCACACCACTGTCTTCGTCAGGACCTACCTGACACACGGTGTGGGTTTGAAGAAGATCTGAGAAGGTCACATATTTTACCCAAAAGAGCACTAAAGGGTACCCCTTTGTGTTTTTTTAGACAAAATTTTTGACCGTCTCAGATTTCTTCCAAATGTTGATTGAGCAGGTCCTGACTTACACAGGGGTGTGATTATTTTCAGCCTATCTCATCCCAAAGCTGAGATATGAGGACTAACGTAACTGGGATTTTCTCTCAATAGGTTTGTTGGTGTTGAATATATTGGAATTAAATTTATGAGTTTGTTATACGTCCAATAAAGCAAAATACAGATGCAATGTAGGTTATATTGGACTGACTAGGCTTTTCTGATCGCACCCTTCTAGTCATGTGTTTACCTAGCTTCACTGGAAGTAGGAATCCCATCATGAAATTTACAGTTTTACATTTTATGCAGCAAAACATGTCCCTATATCTCAGCTTTGGGATGTGGTAGGGCAACAATTACCACACCACTGTCTTCGTCAGGACCTCCCTGACACACGGTGTGGGTTTGAAGAAGATCTGAGGAGGTCACATTTTTCACCCAAAAAAACACTACCCCTTTGTGTTTTTTTAGACAAAATTTTTGACCGTCTCAGATTTCTTCCAAACTCACAATGTTGATTGAGCAGGCCCTGACTTACACAGGGGTGTGATTATTTTCAACCTATCTCATCCCAAAGCTGAGATATGAGGACTAACGTAACTGGGATTTTCTCTCAATAGGTTTATTGGTGTTGAATATTTTGGAATTAAATTTATGAACTTGTTATACGTCCAATAAAGCAAAATACAGATGCAATGTAGGTTATATTGGACTGACTAGGCTTTTCTGATCGCACCCTTCTACTCATGTGTTTACCTAGCTTCACTGGAAGTAAGAATCCCATCATGAAATTTAAAGTTATACATTTTATGCAGCACAACATGTCCCTAAATCTCAGCTTTGGGATGTGGTAGGGCAAAAATCACCACACCACTGTCTTCGTCAGGACCTCCCTGACACACGGTGTGGGTTTGAAGAAGATCTGAGGAGGTCACATTTTTCACCTAAAAAAAAAAACTAAGGGGTACCCCATTGTGGTTTTTTAGACTAAATTTTTGACCGTCTCAGACTTCTTCCAAACTCACGATGTTGATTGAGCAGGTCCTGACTTACACAGGGGTGTGATTATTTTTAGCCTATCTCATCCCAAAGCTGAGATATGAGGACTAACGTAACTGGGATTTTCTCTCAATAGGTTTGTTGGTGTTGAATATTTTGGAATTAAATTGATGAGCTTGTTATACGTCCAATAAAGCAAAATACAGATGCAGTGTAGGTTATATTAGACTGACTAGGCTTTTCTGATCACACCCTTCTACTCATGTGTTTACCTAGCTTCACTGAAAGTAAGAATCCCATCATGAAATTTATAGTTATACATTTTATGCAGCACAACATGATCCTATATCTCAGCTTTGGGATGTGGTAGGGCAACAATTACCACACCACTGTCTTCGTCAGGACCTCCCTGACACACGGTGTGGGTTTGAAGAAGATCTTAAGAGGTCACATTTTTCACCCAAAAAAAAACCACTAAGGGGTACCCCTTTGTGTTTTTTTAGACTAAATTTTTGACCGTCTCAGATTTCTTCCAAACTCACAATGTTGATTGAGCAGGTCCTGACTTACACAGGGGTGTGATTATTTTTTAGCCTATCTCATCCCAAAGCTGAGATATGAGGACTAACGTAACTGGGATTTTCTCTCAATTGGTTTATTGGTGTTGAATATATTGGAATTGAATTTATGAACTTGGGCAAAAATTACCACACCACTCTCGTCGTCAGGACCTCCCTGACACACGGTGTGAGTTTGAAGAAGATCTGAGGAGGATACTTTTTTTCACCCAAAAAAACACTAAGGGGTACCTGTTTGTGTTTTTTTAGACTAAATTTTTGACCGTCTCAGATTTCTTCCAAACTCACGATGTTGATTAAGCAGGTCCTGACTTACACAGGGGTGTGATTATTTTCAGCCTATCTCATCCCAAAGCTGAGATATGAGGACTTACGTAACTGGGATTTTCTCTCAATAGGTTTATTGGTGTTGAATATATTGGAATTAAATTTATGAGCTTGTTATACGTCCAATAAAGCAAAATACAGATGCAATGTAGGTTATATTGGACTGCCTAGGCTTTTCTGATCGCACCCTTCTACTCATGGGTTTACCTAGCTTCACTGGAAGTAAGAATCCCATCATGAAATTTACAGCTATACATTTTATGCAGCACAACATGTCCCTATATCTCAGCTTTGGGATGTGGTAGGGCAAAAATTACCACACCACTCTCGTCATCAGGACCTCACTGACACACGGTGTGAGTTTGAAGAAGATCTGAGGAGGTCACTTTTTTCACCCAAAAAAACACAAAGGGGTACCCCTTTGTGTTTTTTTTAGACTAACTTTTTAACCGTCTCAGATTTCTTCCAAACTCACGATGTTGATTGAGCAGGTCCTGACTTACACAGGGGTGTGATTATTTTTAGGCTATCTCATCCCAAATCTGAGATATGAGGACTAACGTAACTGGGATTTTCTCTCAAAATGTTTATTGGTGTTGAATATATTGGAATTAAATTTATGAGCTTGTTATACGTCCAATAAAGCAAAATACAGATGCAGTGTAGGTTATATTGGACTGACTAGGCTTTTCTGATCGCACCCTTCTACTCATGTGTTTACCTAGCTTCATTGGAAGTAGGAATCCCATCATGAATTTTACAGTTATACATTTTATGCAGCACAACATGTCCCTATATCTCAGCTTTGGAATGTGGTAGGGCAAAAATTACCACACCACTCTCGTCATCAGGACCTCACTGACACACGGTGTGAGTTTGAAGAAGATCTGAGGAGGTCACTTTTTTCACCCAAAAAAACACAAAGGGGTACCCCTTTGTGTTTTTTTTAGACTAACTTTTTAACCGTCTCAGATTTCTTCCAAACTCACGATGTTGATTGAGCAGGTCCTGACTTACACAGGGGTGTGATTATTTTTAGGCTATCTCATCCCAAATCTGAGATATGAGGACTAACGTAACTGGGATTTTCTCTCAAAATGTTTATTGGTGTTGAATATATTGGAATTAAATTTATGAGCTTGTTATACGTCCAATAAAGCAAAATACAGATGCAGTGTAGGTTATATTGGACTGACTAGGCTTTTCTGATCGCACCCTTCTACTCATGTGTTTACCTAGCTTCATTGGAAGTAGGAATCCCATCATGAATTTTACAGTTATACATTTTATGCAGCACAACATGTCTCTATATCTCAGCTTTGGAATGTGGTAGGGCAACAATTACCACACCACTCTCGTCGTCAGGACCTCCCTGACACACGGTGTGAGTTTGAAGAAGATCTGAAGAGGTCACTTTTTTTCACCCAAAAAAACACAAAGGGGTACCCCTTTGTGTTTTTTTAGACTAAATTTTTAACCGTCTCAGATTTCTTCCAAACTCACGATGTTGATTAAGCAGGTCCTGACTTACACTGATTAATTTCAGCCTATCTAATCCCAAAGCTGAGAATTGAGGACTTACGTATTTGGGATTTTCTCTCAATTGGTTTATTGGTGTTGAATATATTGGAATTGAATTTATGAACTTGGGCAAAAATTACCACACCACTCTCGTCGTCAGGACCTCCCTGACACACGGTGTGAGTTTGAAGAAGATCTGAGGAGGATACTTTTTTTCACCCAAAAAAACACTAAGGGGTACCTGTTTGTGTTTTTTTAGACTAAATTTTTGACCGTCTCAGATTTCTTCCAAACTCACGATGTTGATTAAGCAGGTCCTGACTTACACAGGGGTGTGATTATTTTCAGCCTATCTAATCCTAAAGCTGAGAATTGAGGACTTACGTAACTGGGATTTTCTCTCAATTGGTTTATTGGTGTTGAATATATTGGAATTAAATTTATGAACTTGTTATACGTCCAATAAAGCAAAATACAGATGCAGTGTAGAGTATATTGGACTGACTAGGCTTTTCTGATCGCACCCTTCTACTCATGTGTTTACCTAGCTTCATTGGAAGTAGGAATCCCATCATGAAATTTACAGTTATACATTTTATGGAGCACAACATGTCCCTATATCTCAGCTTTGGAATGTGGTAGGGCAAAAATTACCACACCACTCTCGTCGTCAGGACCTCCCTGACACACGGTGTGAGTTTGAAGAAGATCTGAGGAGGTCACTTTTTTTCACCCAAAAAAACACAAAGGGGTACCCCTTTGTGTTTTTTTAGACTAAATTTTTAACCGTCTCAGATTTCTTCCAAACTCACGATGTTGATTAAGCAGGTCCTGACTTACACTGATTATTTTCAGCCTATCTAATCCCAAAGCTGAGAATTGAGGACTTACGTATTTGGGATTTTCTCTCAATTGGTTTATTGGTGTTGAATATATTGGAATTGAATTTATGAACTTGGGCAAAAATTACCACACCACTCTCGTCGTCAGGACCTCCCTGACACACGGTGTGAGTTTGAAGAAGATCTGAGGAGGATACTTTTTTTCACCCAAAAAAACACTAAGGGGTACCTGTTTGTGTTTTTTTAGACTAAATTTTTGACCGTCTCAGATTTCTTCCAAACTCACGATGTTGATTAAGCAGGTCCTGACTTACACAGGGGTGTGATTATTTTCAGCCTATCTAATCCTAAAGCTGAGAATTGAGGACTTACGTAACTGGGATTTTCTCTCAATTGGTTTATTGGTGTTGAATATATTGGAATTAAATTTATGAACTTGTTATACGTCCAATAAAGCACAATACAGATGCAGTGTAGAGTATATTGGACTGACTAGGCTTTTCTTATCTCAACCTTCTACTCGTATGTTTACCTAGCTTCACTGCGAGTAGGAATCCCATCATGAAATTTACAGTTATACAATTTATGCAGCACAACATGTGCCAACACTTTATTGGTGTTGAATATATTGGAATTAAATTTATGAGCTTGTTATACGTCCAATAAAGCAAAATACAGATGCAGTATAGAGTATATTGGACTGACTAGGCTTTTCTTATCTCACCCTTCTACTCATGGGTTTACCTAGCTTCACTGGAAGTAGGAGTCCCATCATGAAATTTACAGTTATACAGTTTATGCAGCACAACATGTCCCTATATCTCAGCTTTGGGATGTGGTAGGGCAACAATTACCACACCATTGTCTTCGTCAGGACCTCTCTGACACACGGTGTGGGTTTGAAGAAGATCTTAAGAGGTCACATTTTTCACCCAAAAAAAACCCACTAGACTAAATTTTTGACCGTCTCAGATTTCTTCCAAACTCACGATGTTGATTAAGCAGGTCCTGACGTATACAGGGGTGTGATTATTTCCAGCCTATCTCATCCCAAAGCTGAGATATGAGGACTAACGTAACTGGGATTTTCTCTCAATAGGTTTATTGGTGTTGAATATATTGGAATTAAATTTATGAGCTTGTTATACGTCCAATAAAGCAAAATACAGATGCAGTGTAGGTTATATTGGACTGACTAGGCTTTTCTGATCGCACCCTTCTACTCATGTGTTTACCTAGCTTCACTGGAAGTAAGAATCCCATCATGAAATTTACAGTTATACATTTTATGCAGCACAACATGTCCCTATATCTCAGCTTTGGGATGTGGTAGGGCAACAATTACCACACCACTGTCTTCGTCAGGACCTCCCTGAGATACGGTGTGGGTTTGAAGAAGATCTGAGGAGGTCACATTTTTCACCCAAAAAAAACCCACTAAGGGGTACCCGTTTGTGTTTTTTT
The DNA here is from genome assembly GCF_029633855.1 of Hoplias malabaricus. Taxonomy (NCBI): domain Eukaryota; kingdom Metazoa; phylum Chordata; class Actinopteri; order Characiformes; family Erythrinidae; genus Hoplias; species Hoplias malabaricus. The sequence goes on along the minus strand of NC_089815.1, from coordinate 35,965,562 downwards.
AGACTAACTTTTTAACCGTCTCAGATTTCTTCCAAACTCATGATGTTGATTGAGCAGGTTCTGACTTACACAGGGGTGTGATTATTTTCAGCCTGTCTCATCCCAAAGCTGAGATATGAGGACTAACGTAACTGGGATTTTCTCTCAATAGGTTTATTGGTGTTGAATATATTGGAATTAAATTGATGAGCTTGTTATACGTCCAATAAAGCAAAATACAGATGCAATGTAGGTTATATTGGACTGACTAGGCTTTTCTGATCGCACCCTTCTACTCGTGTGTTTACCTAGCTTCACTGGAAGTAGGAATCCCATCATGAAATTTACAGTTATACATTTTATGCAGCACAACATGTCCCTATATCTCAGCTTTGGGATGTGGTAGGGCAAAAATTACCACACCACTCTCGTCGTCAGGACCTCCCTGATACACGGTGTGAGTTTGAAGAAGATCTGAGGAGGATACTTCTTTTCACGCAAAAAACCACTAAGGGGTACCCGTTTGTGTTTTTTTAGATTAAATTTTTGACCGTCTCAGATTTCTTCCAAACTCACGATGTTGATTAAGCAGGTCCTGACTTACACAGGGGTGTGATTATTTTCAGCCTATCTAATCCCAAAGCTGAGAATTGAGGACTTACGTAACTGTGATTTTCTCTCAATTGGTTTATTGGTGTTGAATATATTGGAATTAAATTTATGAACTTGTTATACGTCCAATAAAGCACAATACAGATGCAGTGTAGAGTATATTGGACTGACTAGGCTTTTCTTATCTCAACCTTCTACTCGTATGTTTACCTAGCTTCACTGCGAGTAGGAATCCCATCATGAAATTTACAGTTATACAATTTATGCAGCACAACATGTGCCTATATCTCAGCTTTGGGATGTGGTAGAGCAACAATTACCACACCACTGTCATCATCAGGACCTCCCTGACACACGGTGTGGGGTTGAAGAAGATCTTAGGAGGTCACATTTTTCACCTAAAAAAAAACACTAAGGGGTACCCCTTTGTGTTTTTTTTAGACTAACTTTTTAACCGTCTCAGATTTCTTCCAAACTCACGATGTTGATTAAGCAGGTCCTGACTTACACTGATTATTTTCAGCCTATCTAATCCCAAAGCTGAGAATTGAGGACTTACGTAACTGGGATTTTCTCTCAATTGGTTTATTGGTGTTGAATATATTGGAATTGAATTTATGAACTTGGGCAAAAATTACCACACCACTCTCGTCGTCAGGACCTCCCTGACACACGGTGTGAGTTTGAAGAAGATCTGAGGAGGATACTTTTTTTCACCCAAAAAAACACTAAGGGGTACCTGTTTGTGTTTTTTTAGACTAAATTTTTGACCGTCTCAGATTTCTTCCAAACTCACGATGTTGATTAAGCAGGTCCTGACTTACACAGGGGTGTGATTATTTTCAGCCTATCTCATCCCAAAGCTGAGATATGAGGACTTACGTAACTGGGATTTTCTCTCAATAGGTTTATTGGTGTTGAATATATTGGAATTAAATTTATGAGCTTGTTATACGTCCAATAAAGCAAAATACAGATGCAATGTAGGTTATATTGGACTGCCTAGGCTTTTCTGATCGCACCCTTCTACTCATGGGTTTACCTAGCTTCACTGGAAGTAAGAATCCCATCATGAAATTTACAGCTATACATTTTATGCAGCACAACATGTCCCTATATCTCAGCTTTGGGATGTGGTAGGGCAAAAATTACCACACCACTCTCGTCATCAGGACCTCACTGACACACGGTGTGAGTTTGAAGAAGATCTGAGGAGGTCACTTTTTTCACCCAAAAAAACACAAAGGGGTACCCCTTTGTGTTTTTTTTAGACTAACTTTTTAACCGTCTCAGATTTCTTCCAAACTCACGATGTTGATTGAGCAGGTCCTGACTTACACAGGGGTGTGATTATTTTTAGGCTATCTCATCCCAAATCTGAGATATGAGGACTGACGTAACTGGGATTTTCTCTCAAAATGTTTATTGGTGTTGAATATATTGGAATTAAATTTATGAGCTTGTTATACGTCCAATAAAGCAAAATACAGATGCAGTGTAGGTTATATTGGACTGACTAGGCTTTTCTGATCGCACCCTTCTACTCATGTGTTTACCTAGCTTCATTGGAAGTAGGAATCCCATCATGAATTTTACAGTTATACATTTTATGCAGCACAACATGTCCCTATATCTCAGCTTTGGAATGTGGTAGGGCAAAAATTACCACACCACTCTCGTCGTCAGGACCTCCCTGACACACGGTGTGAGTTTGAAGAAGATCTGAGGAGGTCACTTTTTTTCACCCAAAAAAACACAAAGGGGTACCCCTTTGTGTTTTTTTAGACTAAATTTTTAACCGTCTCAGATTTCTTCCAAACTCACGATGTTGATTAAGCAGGTCCTGACTTACACTGATTATTTTCAGCCTATCTAATCCCAAAGCTGAGAATTGAGGACTTACGTATTTGGGATTTTCTCTCAATTGGTTTATTGGTGTTGAATATATTGGAATTGAATTTATGAACTTGGGCAAAAATTACCACACCACTCTCGTCGTCAGGACCTCCCTGACACACAGTGTGAGTTTGAAGAAGATCTGAGGAGGATACTTTTTTTCACCCAAAAAAACACTAAGGGGTACCTGTTTGTGTTTTTTTAGACTAAATTTTTGACCGTCTCAGATTTCTTCCAAACTCACGATGTTGATTAAGCAGGTCCTGACTTACACAGGGGTGTGATTATTTTCAGCCTATCTAATCCTAAAGCTGAGAATTGAGGACTTACGTAACTGGGATTTTCTCTCAATTGGTTTATTGGTGTTGAATATATTGGAATTAAATTTATGAACTTGTTATACGTCCAATAAAGCAAAATACAGATGCAGTGTAGAGTATATTGGACTGACTAGGCTTTTCTGATCGCACCCTTCTACTCATGTGTTTACCTAGCTTCATTGGAAGTAGGAATCCCATCATGAAATTTACAGTTATACATTTTATGCAGCACAACATGTCCCTATATCTCAGCTTTGGGATGTGGTAGGGCAACAATTACCACACCACTGTCTTCGTCAGGACCTCCCTGAGATACGGTGTGGGTTTGAAGAAGATCTGAGGAGGTCACATTTTTCACCCAAAAAAAACCCACTAAGGGGTACCCGTTTGTGTTTTTTTAGACTAACTTTTTAACCGTCTCAGATTTCTTCCAAACTCATGATGTTGATTGAGCAGGTTCTGACTTACACAGGGGTGTGATTATTTTCAGCCTGTCTCATCCCAAAGCTGAGATATGAGGACTAACGTAACTGGGATTTTCTCTCAATAGGTTTATTGGTGTTGAATATATTGGAATTAAATTGATGAGCTTGTTATACGTCCAATAAAGCAAAATACAGATGCAATGTAGGTTATATTGGACTGACTAGGCTTTTCTGATCGCACCCTTCTACTCGTGTGTTTACCTAGCTTCACTGGAAGTAGGAATCCCATCATGAAATTTACAGTTATACATTTTATGCAGCACAACATGTCCCTATATCTCAGCTTTGGGATGTGGTAGGGCAAAAATTACCACACCACTCTCGTCGTCAGGACCTCCCTGATACACGGTGTGAGTTTGAAGAAGATCTGAGGAGGATACTTCTTTTCACGCAAAAAACCACTAAGGGGTACCCGTTTGTGTTTTTTTAGATTAAGTTTTTGACCGTCTCAGATTTCTTCCAAACTCACGATGTTGATTAAGCAGGTCCTGACTTACACAGGGGTGTGATTATTTTCAGCCTATCTAATCCCAAAGCTGAGAATTGAGGACTTACGTAACTGTGATTTTCTCTCAATTGGTTTATTGGTGTTGAATATATTGGAATTAAATTTATGAGCTTGTTATACGTCCAATAAAGCAAAATACAGATGCAATGTAGGTTATATTGGACTGCCTAGGCTTTTCTGATCGCACCCTTCTACTCATGGGTTTACCTAGCTTCACTGGAAGTAAGAATCCCATCATGAAATTTACAGCTATACATTTTATGCAGCACAACATGTCCCTATATCTCAGCTTTGGGATGTGGTAGGGCAAAAATTACCACACCACTCTCGTCATCAGGACCTCACTGACACACGGTGTGAGTTTGAAGAAGATCTGAGGAGGTCACTTTTTTCACCCAAAAAAACACAAAGGGGTACCCCTTTGTGTTTTTTTTAGACTAACTTTTTAACCGTCTCAGATTTCTTCCAAACTCACGATGTTGATTGAGCAGGTCCTGACTTACACAGGGGTGTGATTATTTTTAGGCTATCTCATCCCAAATCTGAGATATGAGGACTAACGTAACTGGGATTTTCTCTCAAAATGTTTATTGGTGTTGAATATATTGGAATTAAATTTATGAGCTTGTTATACGTCCAATAAAGCAAAATACAGATGCAGTGTAGGTTATATTGGACTGACTAGGCTTTTCTGATCGCACCCTTCTACTCATGTGTTTACCTAGCTTCATTGGAAGTAGGAATCCCATCATGAATTTTACAGTTATACATTTTATGCAGCACAACATGTCCCTATATCTCAGCTTTGGAATGTGGTAGGGCAAAAATTACCACACCACTCTCGTCATCAGGACCTCACTGACACACGGTGTGAGTTTGAAGAAGATCTGAGGAGGTCACTTTTTTCACCCAAAAAAACACAAAGGGGTACCCCTTTGTGTTTTTTTTAGACTAACTTTTTAACCGTCTCAGATTTCTTCCAAACTCACGATGTTGATTGAGCAGGTCCTGACTTACACAGGGGTGTGATTATTTTTAGGCTATCTCATCCCAAATCTGAGATATGAGGACTAACGTAACTGGGATTTTCTCTCAAAATGTTTATTGGTGTTGAATATATTGGAATTAAATTTATGAGCTTGTTATACGTCCAATAAAGCAAAATACAGATGCAGTGTAGGTTATATTGGACTGACTAGGCTTTTCTGATCGCACCCTTCTACTCATGTGTTTACCTAGCTTCATTGGAAGTAGGAATCCCATCATGAATTTTACAGTTATACATTTTATGCAGCACAACATGTCTCTATATCTCAGCTTTGGAATGTGGTAGGGCAACAATTACCACACCACTCTCGTCGTCAGGACCTCCCTGACACACGGTGTGAGTTTGAAGAAGATCTGAAGAGGTCACTTTTTTTCACCCAAAAAAACACAAAGGGGTACCCCTTTGTGTTTTTTTAGACTAAATTTTTAACCGTCTCAGATTTCTTCCAAACTCACGATGTTGATTAAGCAGGTCCTGACTTACACTGATTAATTTCAGCCTATCTAATCCCAAAGCTGAGAATTGAGGACTTACGTATTTGGGATTTTCTCTCAATTGGTTTATTGGTGTTGAATATATTGGAATTGAATTTATGAACTTGGGCAAAAATTACCACACCACTCTCGTCGTCAGGACCTCCCTGACACACGGTGTGAGTTTGAAGAAGATCTGAGGAGGATACTTTTTTTCACCCAAAAAAACACTAAGGGGTACCTGTTTGTGTTTTTTTAGACTAAATTTTTGACCGTCTCAGATTTCTTCCAAACTCACGATGTTGATTAAGCAGGTCCTGACTTACACAGGGGTGTGATTATTTTCAGCCTATCTAATCCTAAAGCTGAGAATTGAGGACTTACGTAACTGGGATTTTCTCTCAATTGGTTTATTGGTGTTGAATATATTGGAATTAAATTTATGAACTTGTTATACGTCCAATAAAGCAAAATACAGATGCAGTGTAGAGTATATTGGACTGACTAGGCTTTTCTGATCGCACCCTTCTACTCATGTGTTTACCTAGCTTCATTGGAAGTAGGAATCCCATCATGAAATTTACAGTTATACATTTTATGCAGCACAACATGTCCCTATATCTCAGCTTTGGAATGTGGTAGGGCAAAAATTACCACACCACTCTCGTCGTCAGGACCTCCCTGACACACGGTGTGAGTTTGAAGAAGATCTGAGGAGGTCACTTTTTTTCACCCAAAAAAACACAAAGGGGTACCCCTTTGTGTTTTTTTAGACTAAATTTTTAACCGTCTCAGATTTCTTCCAAACTCACGATGTTGATTAAGCAGGTCCTGACTTACACTGATTATTTTCAGCCTATCTAATCCCAAAGCTGAGAATTGAGGACTTACGTATTTGGGATTTTCTCTCAATTGGTTTATTGGTGTTGAATATATTGGAATTGAATTTATGAACTTGGGCAAAAATTACCACACCACTCTCGTCGTCAGGACCTCCCTGACACACGGTGTGAGTTTGAAGAAGATCTGAGGAGGATACTTTTTTTCACCCAAAAAAACACTAAGGGGTACCTGTTTGTGTTTTTTTAGACTAAATTTTTGACCGTCTCAGATTTCTTCCAAACTCACGATGTTGATTAAGCAGGTCCTGACTTACACAGGGGTGTGATTATTTTCAGCCTATCTAATCCTAAAGCTGAGAATTGAGGACTTACGTAACTGGGATTTTCTCTCAATTGGTTTATTGGTGTTGAATATATTGGAATTAAATTTATGAACTTGTTATACGTCCAATAAAGCACAATACAGATGCAGTGTAGAGTATATTGGACTGACTAGGCTTTTCTTATCTCAACCTTCTACTCGTATGTTTACCTAGCTTCACTGCGAGTAGGAATCCCATCATGAAATTTACAGTTATACAATTTATGCAGCACAACATGTGCCAACACTTTATTGGTGTTGAATATATTGGAATTAAATTTATGAGCTTGTTATACGTCCAATAAAGCAAAATACAGATGCAGTATAGAGTATATTGGACTGACTAGGCTTTTCTTATCTCACCCTTCTACTCATGGGTTTACCTAGCTTCACTGGAAGTAGGAGTCCCATCATGAAATTTACAGTTATACAGTTTATGCAGCACAACATGTCCCTATATCTCAGCTTTGGGATGTGGTAGGGCAACAATTACCACACCATTGTCTTCGTCAGGACCTCTCTGACACACGGTGTGGGTTTGAAGAAGATCTTAAGAGGTCACATTTTTCACCCAAAAAAAACCCACTAGACTAAATTTTTGACCGTCTCAGATTTCTTCCAAACTCACGATGTTGATTAAGCAGGTCCTGACGTATACAGGGGTGTGATTATTTCCAGCCTATCTCATCCCAAAGCTGAGATATGAGGACTAACGTAACTGGGATTTTCTCTCAATAGGTTTATTGGTGTTGAATATATTGGAATTAAATTTATGAGCTTGTTATACGTCCAATAAAGCAAAATACAGATGCAGTGTAGGTTATATTGGACTGACTAGGCTTTTCTGATCGCACCCTTCTACTCATGTGTTTACCTAGCTTCACTGGAAGTAAGAATCCCATCATGAAATTTACAGTTATACATTTTATGCAGCACAACATGTCCCTATATCTCAGCTTTGGGATGTGGTAGGGCAACAATTACCACACCACTGTCTTCGTCAGGACCTCCCTGAGATACGGTGTGGGTTTGAAGAAGATCTGAGGAGGTCACATTTTTCACCCAAAAAAAACCCACTAAGGGGTACCCGTTTGTGTTTTTTTAGACTAACTTTTTAACCGTCTCAGATTTCTTCCAAACTCATGATGTTGATTGAGCAGGTTCTGACTTACACAGGGGTGTGATTATTTTCAGCCTGTCTCATCCCAAAGCTGAGATATGAGGACTAACGTAACTGGGATTTTCTCTCAATAGGTTTATTGGTGTTGAATATATTGGAATTAAATTGATGAGCTTGTTATACGTCCAATAAAGCAAAATACAGATGCAGTGTAGAGTATATTGGACTGACTAGGCTTTTCTGATCGCACCCTTCTACTCATGTGTTTACCTAGCTTCATTGGAAGTAGGAATCCCATCATGAAATTTACAGTTATACATTTTATGGAGCACAACATGTCCCTATATCTCAGCTTTGGAATGTGGTAGGGCAAAAATTACCACACCACTCTCGTCGTCAGGACCTCCCTGACACACGGTGTGAGTTTGAAGAAGATCTGAGGAGGTCACTTTTTTTCACCCAAAAAAACACAAAGGGGTACCCCTTTGTGTTTTTTTAGACTAAATTTTTAACCGTCTCAGATTTCTTCCAAACTCACGATGTTGATTAAGCAGGTCCTGACTTACACTGATTATTTTCAGCCTATCTAATCCCAAAGCTGAGAATTGAGGACTTACGTATTTGGGATTTTCTCTCAATTGGTTTATTGGTGTTGAATATATTGGAATTGAATTTATGAACTTGGGCAAAAATTACCACACCACTCTCGTCGTCAGGACCTCCCTGACACACGGTGTGAGTTTGAAGAAGATCTGAGGAGGATACTTTTTTTCACCCAAAAAAACACTAAGGGGTACCTGTTTGTGTTTTTTTAGACTAAATTTTTGACCGTCTCAGATTTCTTCCAAACTCACGATGTTGATTAAGCAGGTCCTGACTTACACAGGGGTGTGATTATTTTCAGCCTATCTAATCCTAAAGCTGAGAATTGAGGACTTACGTAACTGGGATTTTCTCTCAATTGGTTTATTGGTGTTGAATATATTGGAATTAAATTTATGAACTTGTTATACGTCCAATAAAGCACAATACAGATGCAGTGTAGAGTATATTGGACTGACTAGGCTTTTCTTATCTCAACCTTCTACTCGTATGTTTACCTAGCTTCACTGCGAGTAGGAATCCCATCATGAAATTTACAGTTATACAATTTATGCAGCACAACATGTGCCAACACTTTATTGGTGTTGAATATATTGGAATTAAATTTATGAGCTTGTTATACGTCCAATAAAGCAAAATACAGATGCAGTATAGAGTATATTGGACTGACTAGGCTTTTCTTATCTCACCCTTCTACTCATGGGTTTACCTAGCTTCACTGGAAGTAGGAGTCCCATCATGAAATTTACAGTTATACAGTTTATGCAGCACAACATGTCCCTATATCTCAGCTTTGGGATGTGGTAGGGCAACAATTACCACACCATTGTCTTCGTCAGGACCTCTCTGACACACGGTGTGGGTTTGAAGAAGATCTTAAGAGGTCACATTTTTCACCCAAAAAAAACCCACTAAGGGGTACCTGTTTGTGTTTTTTTAGACTAACTTTTTAACCGTCTCAGATTTCTTCCAAACTCATGATGTTGATTGAGCAGGTTCTGACTTACACAGGGGTGTGATTATTTTCAGCCTGTCTCATCCCAAAGCTGAGATATGAGGACTAACGTAACTGGGATTTTCTCTCAATAGGTTTATTGGTGTTGAATATATTGGAATTAAATTGATGAGCTTGTTATACGTCCAATAAAGCAAAATACAGATGCAATGTAGGTTATATTGGACTGACTAGGCTTTTCTGATCGCACCCTTCTACTCGTGTGTTTACCTAGCTTCACTGGAAGTAGGAATCCCATCATGAAATTTACAGTTATACATTTTATGCAGCACAACATGTCCCTATATCTCAGCTTTGGGATGTGGTAGGGCAAAAATTACCACACCACTCTCGTCGTCAGGACCTCCCTGATACACGGTGTGAGTTTGAAGAAGATCTGAGGAGGATACTTCTTTTCACGCAAAAAACCACTAAGGGGTACCCGTTTGTGTTTTTTTAGATTAAATTTTTGACCGTCTCAGATTTCTTCCAAACTCACGATGTTGATTAAGCAGGTCCTGACTTACACAGGGGTGTGATTATTTTCAGCCTATCTAATCCCAAAGCTGAGAATTGAGGACTTACGTAACTGTGATTTTCTCTCAATTGGTTTATTGGTGTTGAATATATTGGAATTAAATTTATGAACTTGTTATACGTCCAATAAAGCACAATACAGATGCAGTGTAGAGTATATTGGACTGACTAGGCTTTTCTTATCTCAACCTTCTACTCGTATGTTTACCTAGCTTCACTGCGAGTAGGAATCCCATCATGAAATTTACAGTTATACAATTTATGCAGCACAACATGTGCCTATATCTCAGCTTTGGGATGTGGTAGAGCAACAATTACCACACCACTGTCATCATCAGGACCTCCCTGACACACGGTGTGGGGTTGAAGAAGATCTTAGGAGGTCACATTTTTCACCTAAAAAAAAAACACTAAGGGGTACCCCTTTGTGTTTTTTTTAGACTAACTTTTTAACCGTCTCAGATTTCTTCCAAACTCACGATGTTGATTAAGCAGGTCCTGACTTACACTGATTATTTTCAGCCTATCTAATCCCAAAGCTGAGAATTGAGGACTTACGTAACTGGGATTTTCTCTCAATTGGTTTATTGGTGTTGAATATATTGGAATTGAATTTATGAACTTGGGCAAAAATTACCACACCACTCTCGTCGTCAGGACCTCCCTGACACACGGTGTGAGTTTGAAGAAGATCTGAGGAGGATACTTTTTTTCACCCAAAAAAACACTAAGGGGTACCTGTTTGTGTTTTTTTAGACTAAATTTTTGACCGTCTCAGATTTCTTCCAAACTCACGATGTTGATTAAGCAGGTCCTGACTTACACAGGGGTGTGATTATTTTTAGGCTATCTCATCCCAAATCTGAGATATGAGGACTAACGTAACTGGGATTTTCTCTCAAAATGTTTATTGGTGTTGAATATATTGGAATTAAATTTATGAGCTTGTTATACGTCCAATAAAGCAAAATACAGATGCAGTGTAGGTTATATTGGACTGACTAGGCTTTTCTGATCGCACCCTTCTACTCATGTGTTTACCTAGCTTCATTGGAAGTAGGAATCCCATCATGAATTTTACAGTTATACATTTTATGCAGCACAACATGTCCCTATATCTCAGCTTTGGAATGTGGTAGGGCAAAAATTACCACACCACTCTCGTCGTCAGGACCTCCCTGACACACGGTGTGAGTTTGAAGAAGATCTGAGGAGGTCACTTTTTTTCACCCAAAAAAACACAAAGGGGTACCCCTTTGTGTTTTTTTAGACTAAATTTTTAACCGTCTCAGATTTCTTCCAAACTCACGATGTTGATTAAGCAGGTCCTGACTTACACTGATTATTTTCAGCCTATCTAATCCCAAAGCTGAGAATTGAGGACTTACGTATTTGGGATTTTCTCTCAATTGGTTTATTGGTGTTGAATATATTGGAATTGAATTTATGAACTTGGGCAAAAATTACCACACCACTCTCGTCGTCAGGACCTCCCTGACACACAGTGTGAGTTTGAAGAAGATCTGAGGAGGATACTTTTTTTCACCCAAAAAAACACTAAGGGGTACCTGTTTGTGTTTTTTTAGACTAAATTTTTGACCGTCTCAGATTTCTTCCAAACTCACGATGTTGATTAAGCAGGTCCTGACTTACACAGGGGTGTGATTATTTTCAGCCTATCTAATCCTAAAGCTGAGAATTGAGGACTTACGTAACTGGGATTTTCTCTCAATTGGTTTATTGGTGTTGAATATATTGGAATTAAATTTATGAACTTGTTATACGTCCAATAAAGCAAAATACAGATGCAGTGTAGAGTATATTGGACTGACTAGGCTTTTCTGATCGCACCCTTCTACTCATGTGTTTACCTAGCTTCATTGGAAGTAGGAATCCCATCATGAAATTTACAGTTATACATTTTATGCAGCACAACATGTCCCTATATCTCAGCTTTGGGATGTGGTAGGGCAAAAATTACCACACCACTCTCGTCGTTAGGACCTCCCTGACACACGGTGTGAGTTTGAAGAAGATCTGAGGAGGTCACTTTTTTTCACCCAAAAAAACACAAAGGGGTACCTGTTTGTGTTTTTTTAGACTAAATTTTTGACCGTCTCAGATTTCTTCCAAACTCACGATGTTGATTAAGCAGGTCCTGACTTACACAGGGGTGTGATTATTTTCAGCCTATCTCATCCCAAAGCTGAGATATGAGGACTTACGTAACTGGGATTTTCTCTCAATAGGTTTATTGGTGTTGAATATATTGGAATTAAATTTATGAGCTTGTTATACGTCCAATAAAGCAAAATACAGATGCAATGTAGGTTATATTGGACTGCCTAGGCTTTTCTGATCGCACCCTTCTACTCATGTGTTTACCTAGCTTCATTGGAAGTAGGAATCCCATCATGAAATTTACAGTTATACATTTTATGCAGCACAACATGTCCCTATATCTCAGCTTTGGAATGTGGTAGGGCAAAAATTACCACACCACTCTCGTCGTCAGGACCTCCCTGACACACGGTGTGAGTTTGAAGAAGATCTGAGGAGGTCACTTTTTTTCACCCAAAAAAACACAAAGGGGTACCCCTTTGTGTTTTTTTAGACTAAATTTTTAACCGTCTCAGATTTCTTCCAAACTCACGATGTTGATTAAGCAGGTCCTGACTTACACTGATTATTTTCAGCCTATCTAATCCCAAAGCTGAGAATTGAGGACTTACGTATTTGGGATTTTCTCTCAATTGGTTTATTGGTGTTGAATATATTGGAATTGAATTTATGAACTTGGGCAAAAATTACCACACCACTCTCGTCGTCAGGACCTCCCTGACACACGGTGTGAGTTTGAAGAAGATCTGAGGAGGATACTTTTTTTCACCCAAAAAAACACTAAGGGGTACCTGTTTGTGTTTTTTTAGACTAAATTTTTGACCGTCTCAGATTTCTTCCAAACTCACGATGTTGATTAAGCAGGTCCTGACTTACACAGGGGTGTGATTATTTTCAGCCTATCTAATCCTAAAGCTGAGAATTGAGGACTTACGTAACTGGGATTTTCTCTCAATTGGTTTATTGGTGTTGAATATATTGGAATTAAATTTATGAACTTGTTATACGTCCAATAAAGCAAAATACAGATGCAGTGTAGAGTATATTGGACTGACTAGGCTTTTCTGATCGCACCCTTCTACTCATGTGTTTACCTAGCTTCATTGGAAGTAGGAATCCCATCATGAAATTTACAGTTATACATTTTATGCAGCACAACATGTCCCTATATCTCAGCTTTGGGATGTGGTAGGGCAAAAATTACCACACCACTCTCGTCGTTAGGACCTCCCTGACACACGGTGTGAGTTTGAAGAAGATCTGAGGAGGTCACTTTTTTTCACCCAAAAAAACACAAAGGGGTACCCCTTTGTGTTTTTTTAGACTAAATTTTTGACCGTCTCAGATTTCTTCCAAACTCACGATGTTGATTAAGCAGGTCCTGACTTACACAGGGGTGTGATTATTTTCAGCCTATCTCATCCCAAAGCTGAGATATGAGGACTAACGTAACTGGGATTTTCTCTCAAAATGTTTATTGGTGTTGAATATATTGGAATTAAATTTATGAGCTTGTTATACGTCCAATAAAGCAAAATACAGATGCAGTGTAGGTTATATTGGACTGACTAGGCTTTTCTGATCGCACCCTTCTACTCATGTGTTTACCTAGCTTCATTGGAAGTAGGAATCCCATCATGAAATTTACAGTTATACATTTTATGCAGCACAACATGTCCCTATATCTCAGCTTTGGAATGTGGTAGGGCAAAAATTACCACACCACTCTCGTCGTCAGGACCTCCCTGACACACGGTGTGAGTTTGAAGAAGATCTGAGGAGGTCACTTTTTTTCACCCAAAAAAACACAAAGGGGTACCCCTTTGTGTTTTTTTAGACTAAATTTTTAACCGTCTCAGATTTCTTCCAAACTCACGATGTTGATTAAGCAGGTCCTGACTTACACTGATTATTTTCAGCCTATCTAATCCCAAAGCTGAGAATTGAGGACTTACGTATTTGGGATTTTCTCTCAATTGGTTTATTGGTGTTGAATATATTGGAATTGAATTTATGAACTTGGGCAAAAATTACCACACCACTCTCGTCGTCAGGACCTCCCTGACACACGGTGTGAGTTTGAAGAAGATCTGAGGAGGATACTTTTTTTCACCCAAATAAACACTAAGGGGTACCTGTTTGTGTTTTTTTAGACTAAATTTTTGACCGTCTCAGATTTCTTCCAAACTCACGATGTTGATTAAGCAGGTCCTGACTTACACAGGGGTGTGATTATTTTCAGCCTATCTAATCCTAAAGCTGAGAATTGAGGACTTACGTAACTGGGATTTTCTCTCAATTGGTTTATTGGTGTTGAATATATTGGAATTACATTTATGAACTTGTTATACGTCCAATAAAGCAAAATACAGATGCAGTGTAGAGTATATTGGACTGACTAGGCTTTTCTGATCGCACCCTTCTACTCATGTGTTTACCTAGCTTCATTGGAAGTAGGAATCCCATCATGAAATTTACAGTTATACATTTTATGCAGCACAACATGTCCCTATATCTCAGCTTTGGGATGTGGTAGGGCAAAAATTACCACACCACTCTCGTCGTTAGGACCTCCCTGACACACGGTGTGAGTTTGAAGAAGATCTGAGGAGGTCACTTTTTTTCACCCAAAAAAACACAAAGGGGTACCTGTTTGTGTTTTTTTAGACTAAATTTTTGACCGTCTCAGATTTCTTCCAAACTCACGATGTTGATTAAGCAGGTCCTGACTTACACAGGGGTGTGATTATTTTCAGCCTATCTAATCCCAAAGCTGAGAATTGAGGACTTACGTAACTGGGATTTTCTCTCAATTGGTTTATTGGTGTTGAATATATTGGAATTGAATTTATGAACTTGGGCAAAAATTACCACACCACTCTCGTCGTCAGGACCTCCCTGACACACGGTGTGAGTTTGAAGAAGATCTGAGGAGGATACTTTTTTTCACCCAAAAAAACACTAAGGGGTACCTGTTTGTGTTTTTTTAGACTAAATTTTTGACCGTCTCAGATTTCTTCCAAACTCACGATGTTGATTAAGCAGGTCCTGACTTACACAGGGGTGTGATTATTTTCAGCCTATATCATCCCAAAGCTGAGATATGAGGACTTACGTAACTGGGATTTTCTCTCAATAGGTTTATTGGTGTTGAATATATTGGAATTAAATTTATGAGCTTGTTATACGTCCAATAAAGCAAAATACAGATGCAATGTAGGTTATATTGGACTGCCTAGGCTTTTCTGATCGCACCCTTCTACTCATGGGTTTACCTAGCTTCACTGGAAGTAAGAATCCCATCATGAAATTTACAGCTATACATTTTATGCAGCACAACATGTCCCTATATCTCAGCTTTGGGATGTGGTAGGGCAAAAATTACCACACCACTCTCGTCATCAGGACCTCACTGACACACGGTGTGAGTTTGAAGAAGATCTGAGGAGGTCACTTTTTTCACCCAAAAAAACACTAAGGGGTACCCCTTTGTGTTTTTTTAGACTAAATTTTTGACCGTCTCAGATTTCTTCCAAACTCACGATGTTGATTAAGCAGGTCCTGACTTACACAGGGGTGTGATTATTTTCAGCCTATCTAATCCCAAAGCTGAGAATTGAGGACTTACGTAACTGGGATTTTCTCTCAATTGGTTTATTGGTGTTGAATATATTGGAATTGAATTTATGAACTTGGGCAAAAATTACCACACCACTCTCGTCGTCAGGACCTCCCTGACACACGGTGTGAGTTTGAAGAAGATCTGAGGAGGATACTTTTTTTCACCCAAAAAAACACTAAGGGGTACCTGTTTGTGTTTTTTTAGACTAAATTTTTGACCGTCTCAGATTTCTTCCAAACTCACGATGTTGATTAAGCAGGTCCTGACTTACACAGGGGTGTGATTATTTTCAGCCTATCTCATCCCAAAGCTGAGATATGAGGACTTACGTAACTGGGATTTTCTCTCAATAGGTTTATTGGTGTTGAATATATTGGAATTAAATTTATGAACTTGTTATACGTCCAATAAAGCAAAATACAGATGCGGTGTAGAGTATATTGGACTGACTAGGCTTTTCTTATCTCACCCTTCTACTCATGGGTTAACCTAGCTTCACTGGAAGTAGGAATCCCATCATGAAATTTACAGTTATACATTTTATGCAGCACAACATGTCCCTATGTCCCTATATCTCAGCTTTGGGATGTGGTAGGGCAAAATTTACCGCACCACTCTCGTCGTCAGGACCTCCTTGACACACGGTGTGAGTTTGAAGAAGATCTGAGGAGGATACTTTTTTTCACCCAAAAAAACACTAAGGTGTACCCTTTTGTGTTTTTTTTTTGACTAAAATTTTGACCGTCTCAGATTTCTTCCAAACTCACGATGTTGATTAAGCAGGTCCTGACTTACACAGGGGTGTGATTATTTTCAGCCTATCTCATCCCAAAGCTGAGAATTGAGGACTTACGTAACTGGGATTTTCTCTCAATTGGTTTATTGGTGTTGAATATATTGGAATTAAATTTATGAACTTGTTATACGTCCAATAAAGCAAAATACAGATGCAATGTAGGTTATATTGGACTGCCTAGGCTTTTCTGATCGCACCCTTCTACTCATGGGTTTACCTAGCTTCACTGGAAGTAAGAATCCCATCATGAAATTTACAGCTATACATTTTATGCAGCACAACATGTCCCTATATCTCAGCTTTGGGATGTGGTAGGTCAAAAATTACCACACCACTCTCGTCATCAGGACCTCACTGACACACGGTGTGAGTTTGAAGAAGATCTGAGGAGGTCACTTTTTTCACCCAAAAAAACACTAAGGGGTACCCCTTTGTGTTTTTTTAGACTAAATTTTTGACCGTCTCAGATTTCTTCCAAACTCACGATGTTGATTAAGCAGGTCCTGACTTACACAGGGGTGTGATTATTTTCAGCCTATCTAATCCCAAAGCTGAGAATTGAGGACTTACGTAACTGGGATTTTCTCTCAATTGGTTTATTGGTGTTGAATATATTGGAATTGAATTTATGAACTTGGGCAAAAATTACCACACCACTCTCGTCGTCAGGACCTCCCTGACACACGGTGTGAGTTTGAAGAAGATCTGAGGAGGATACTTTTTTTCACCCAAAAAAACACTGTACCTGTTTGTGTTTTTTTAGACTAAATTTTTGACCGTCTCAGATTTCTTCCAAACTCACGATGTTGATTAAGCAGGTCCTGACTTACACAGGGGTGTGATTATTTTCAGCCTATCTAATCCTAAAGCTGAGAATTGAGGACTTACGTAACTGGGATTTTCTCTCAATTGGTTTATTGGCGTTGAATATATTGGAATTAAATTTATGAACTTGTTATACGTTCAATAAAGCAAAATACAGATGCGGTGTAGAGTATATTGGACTGACTAGGCTTTTCTTATCTCACCCTTCTACTCATGGGTTAACCTAGCTTCACTGGAAGTAGGAATCCCATCATGAAATTTACAGTTATACATTTTATGCAGCACAACATGTCCCTATGTCCCTATATCTCAGCTTTGGGATGTGGTAGGGCAAAAATTACCGCACCACTCTCGTCGTCAGGACCTCCTTGACACACGGTGTGAGTTTGAAGAAGATCTGAGGAGGATACTTTTTTTCACCCAAAAAAACACTAAGGTGTACCCTTTTGTGTTTTTTTTTTGACTAAAATTTTGACCGTCTCAGATTTCTTCCAAACTCACGATGTTGATTAAGCAGGTCCTGACTTACACAGGGGTGTGATTATTTTCAGCCTATCTCATCCCAAAGCTGAGAATTGAGGACTTACGTAACTGGGATTTTCTCTCAATTGGTTTATTGGTGTTGAATATATTGGAATTAAATTTATGAACTTGTTATACGTCCAATAAAGCAAAATACAGATGCAGTGTAGAGTATATTGGACTGACTAGGCTTTTCTTATCTCACCCTTCTACTCATGGGTTTACCTAGCTTCACTGGAAGTAAGAATCCCATCATGAAATTTACAACTATACATTTTATGCAGCACAACATGTCCCTATATCTCAGCTTTGGGATGTGGTAGGGCAAAAATTACCACACCACTGTCTTCGTCAGGACCTCCCTGACACACGGTGTGGGTTTGAAGAAGATCTGAGGAGGTCACATTTTTCACCCAAAAAAACACTAAGGGGTAGCCCTTTGTGTTTTTTAGACTAAATTTTTGACCGTCTCAGATTTCTTCCAAACTCATGATGTTGATTAAGCAGGTCCTGACTTACACAGGGGTGTGATTATTTTCAGCCTATCTCATCCCAAAGCTGAGATATGAGGACTAACGTAACTGGGATTTTCTCTCAATAGGTTTATTGGTGTTGAATATATTGGAATTAAATTTATGAGCTTGTTATACGTCCAATAAAGCAAAATACAGATGCAATGTAGGTTATATTGGACTGCCTAGGCTTTTCTGATCGCACCCTTCTACTCATGGGTTTACCTAGCTTCACTGGAAGTAAGAATCCCATCATGAAATTTACAGCTATACATTTTATGCAGCACAACATGTCCCTATATCTCAGCTTTGGGATGTGGTAGGGCAAAAATTACCACACCACTCTCGTCATCAGGACCTCACTGACACACGGTGTGAGCTTGAAGAAGATCTGAGGAGGTCACTTTTTTCACCCAAAAAAACACTAAGGGGTACCTGTTTGTGTTTTTTTAGACTAAATTTTTGACCGTCTCAGATTTCTTCCAAACTCACGATGTTGATTAAGCAGGTCCTGACTTACACAGGGGTGTGATTATTTTCAGCCTATCTCATCCCAAAGCTGAGATATGAGGACTTACGTAACTGGGATTTTCTCTCAATTGGTTTATTGGAATTGAATTTATGAACTTGGGCAAAAATTACCACACCACTCTCTTCGTCAGGACCTCCCTGACACATGGTTTGAGTTTGAAGAAGGTCTGAGGAGGATACTTTTTTTCACTCAAAAAAACACTAAGGGGTACCCTTTTGTGTTTTTTTTTTTGACTAAAATTATGACCGTCTCAGATTTCTTCCAAACTCACGATGTTGATTAAGCAGGTCCTGACTTACACAGGGGTGTGATTATTTTCAGCCTATCTCATCCCAAAGCTGAGATATGAGGACTTACGTAACTGGGATTTTCTCTCAATAGGTTTATTGGTGTTGAATATATTGGAATTAAATTTATGAACTTGTTATACGTCCAATAAAGCAAAATACAGATGCAGTGTAGAGTATATTGGACTGACTAGGCTTTTCTTATCTCACCCTTCTACTCATGGGTTTACCTAGCTTCACTGGAAGTAGGAATCCCATCATGAAATTTACAGTTATACATTTTATGCAGCACAACATGTCCCTATATCTCAGCTTTGGGATGTGGTAGGGCAAAAATTACCACACCACTCTCGTCGTCAGGACCTCCCTGACACACGGTGTGAGTTTGAAGAAGATCTGAGGAGGTCACTTTTTTTCACCCAAAAAAACACAAAGGGGTACCCCTTTGTGTTTTTTTAGACTAAATTTTTGACCGTCTCAGATTTCTTCCAAACTCACGATGTTGATTAAGCAGGTCCTGACTTACACAGGGGTGTGATTATTTTCAGCCTATCTAATCCCAAAGCTGAGAAATGAGGACTTACGTAACTGGGATTTTCTCTCAATTGGTTTATTGGTGTTGAATATATTGGAATTGAATTTATGAACTTGGGCAAAAATTACCACACCACTCTCGTCGTCAGGACCTCCCTGACACACGGTGTGAGTTTGAAGAAGATCTGAGGAGGATACTTTTCTTCACCCAAAAAAACACTAAGGGGTACCTGTTTGTGTTTTTTTAGACTAAATTTTTGACCGTCTCAGATTTCTTCCAAACTCACGATGTTGATTAAGCAGGTCCTGACTTACACAGGGGTGTGATTATTTTCAGCCTATGAAATCCTAAAGCTGAGAATTGAGGACTTACGTAACTGGGATTTTCTCTCAATTGGTTTATTGGTGTTGAATATATTGGAATTAAATTTATGAACTTGTTATACGTCCAATAAAGCAAAATACAGATGCAGTGTAGAGTATATTGGACTGACTAGGCTTTTCTTATCTCACCCTTCTACTCATGGGTTTACCTAGCTTCACTGGAAGTAGGAATCCCATCATGAAATTTACAGTTATACATTTTATGCAGCACAACATGTCCCTATATCTCAGCTTTGGGATGTGGTAGGGCAAAAATTACCGCACCACTCTCGTCGTCAGGACCTCCCTGACACACGGTGTGAGTTTGAAGAAGATCTGAGGAGGTCACTTTTTTTCACCCAAAAAACACAAAGGGGTACCCCTTTGTGTTTTTTTAAAGTAAATTTTTGACCGTCTCAGATTTCTTCCAAACTCACGTTGTTGATTAAGCAGGTCCTGACTTACACAGGGGTGTGATTATTTTCAGCCTATCTAATCCCAAAGCTGAGAATTGAGGACTTACGTAACTGGGATTTTCTCTCAATTGGTTTATTGGTGTTGAATATATTGGAATTGAATTTATGAACTTGGGCAAAAATTACCACACCACTCTCGTCGTCAGGACCTCCCTGACACACGGTGTGAGTTTGAAGAAGATCTGAGGAGGATACTTTTTTCACCCAAAAAACACTTAGGGGTACCTGTTTGTGTTTTTTTAGACTAAATTTTTGACCGTCTCAGATTTCTTCCAAACTCACGATGTTGATTAAGCAGGTCCTGACTTACACAGGGGTGTGATTATTTTCAGCCTATCTAATCCTAAAGCTGAGAATTGAGGACTTACGTAACTGGGATTTTCTCTCAATTGGTTTATTGGTGTTGAATATATTGGAATTAAATTTATGAACTTGTTATACGTCCAATAAAGCAAAATACAGATGCGGTATATTGGACTGACTAGGCTTTTCTTATCTCACCCTTCTACTCATGGGTTTACCTAGCTTCACTGGAAGTAGGAATTCCATCATGAAATTTACAGTTATACATTTTATGCAGCACAACATGTCCCTATATCTCAGCTTTGGGATGTGGTAGGGCAAAAATTACCGCACCACTCTCGTCGTCAGGACCTCCTTGACACACGGTGTGAGTTTGAAGAAGATCTGAGGAGGATACTTTTTTTCACCCAAAAAAACACTAAGGGGTACCCCTTTGTGTTTTTTTTTTTTGACTAAAATTTTGACCGTCTCAGATGTCTTCCAAACTCACGATGTTGATTAAGCAGGTCCTGACTTACACAGGGGTGTGATTATTTTCAGCCTATCTCATCCCAAAGCTGAGATATGAGGACTTACGTAACTGGGATTTTCTCTCAATTGGTTTATTGGTGTTGAATATATTGGAATTGAATTTATGAACTTGGGCAAAAATTACCACACCACTCTCTTCGTCAGGACCTCCCTGACACATGGTTTGAGTTTGAAGAAGATCTGAGGAGGATACTTTTTTTCACCCAAAAAAACACTAAAGGGTACCCTTTTGCGTTTTTTTTTAGACTAAATTTTTGACCGTCTCAGATTTCTTCCAAACTCACGATGTTGATTAAGCAGGTCCTGACTTACACAGGGGTGTGATTATTTTCAGCCTATCTAATCCCAAAGCTGAGAAATGAGGACTTACGTAACTGGGATTTTCTCTCAATTGGTTTATTGGTGTTGAATATATTGGAATTGAATTTATGAACTTGGGCAAAAATTACCACACCACTCTCGTCGTCAGGACCTCCCTGACACACGGTGTGAGTTTGAAGAAGATCTGAGGAGGATACTTTTCTTCACCCAAAAAAACACTAAGGGGTACCTGTTTGTGTTTTTTTAGACTAAATTTTTGACCGTCTCAGATTTCTTCCAAACTCACGATGTTGATTAAGCAGGTCCTGACTTACACAGGGGTGTGATTATTTTCAGCCTATGAAATCCTAAAGCTGAGAATTGAGGACTTACGTAACTGGGATTTTCTCTCAATTGGTTTATTGGTGTTGAATATATTGGAATTAAATTTATGAACTTGTTATACGTCCAATAAAGCAAAATACAGATGCAGTGTAGAGTATATTGGACTGACTAGGCTTTTCTTATCTCACCCTTCTACTCATGGGTTTACCTAGCTTCACTGGAAGTAGGAATCCCATCATGAAATTTACAGTTATACATTTTATGCAGCACAACATGTCCCTATATCTCAGCTTTGGGATGTGGTAGGGCAAAAATTACCGCACCACTCTCGTCGTCAGGACCTCCTTGACACACGGTGTGAGTTTGAAGAAGATCTGAGGAGGATACTTTTTTTCACCCAAAAAAACACAAAGGGGTACCCCTTTGTGTTTTTTTAGACTAAATTTTTGACCGTCTCAGATTTCTTCCAAACTCACGATGTTGATTAAGCAGGTCCTGACTTACACAGGGGTGTGATTATTTTCAGCCTATCTAATCCTAAAGCTGAGAATTGAGGACTTACGTAACTGGGATTTTCTCTCAATTGGTTTATTGGTGTTGAATATATTGGAATTAAATTTATGAACTTGTTATACGTCCAATAAAGCAAAATACAGATGCGGTATATTGGACTGACTAGGCTTTTCTTATCTCACCCTTCTACTCATGGGTTTACCTAGCTTCACTGGAAGTAGGAATCCCATCATGAAATTTACAGTTATACATTTTATGCAGCACAACATGTCCCTATATCTCAGCTTTGGGATGTGGTAGGGCAAAAATTACCACACCACTCTCGTCGTCAGGACCTCCCTGACACACGGTGTGAGTTTGAAGAAGATCTGAGGAGGTCACTTTTTTTCACCCAAAAAAACACAAAGGGGTACCCCTTTGTGTTTTTTTAGACTAAATTTTTGACCGTCTCAGATTTCTTCCAAACTCACGATGTTGATTAAGCAGGTCCTGACTTACACAGGGGTGTGATTATTTTCAGCCTATCTAATCCCAAAGCTGAGAAATGAGGACTTACGTAACTGGGATTTTCTCTCAATTGGTTTATTGGTGTTGAATATATTGGAATTGAATTTATGAACTTGGGCAAAAATTACCACACCACTCTCGTCGTCAGGACCTCCCTGACACACGGTGTGAGTTTGAAGAAGATCTGAGGAGGATACTTTTCTTCACCCAAAAAAACACTAAGGGGTACCTGTTTGTGTTTTTTTAGACTAAATTTTTGACCGTCTCAGATTTCTTCCAAACTCACGATGTTGATTAAGCAGGTCCTGACTTACACAGGGGTGTGATTATTTTCAGCCTATGAAATCCTAAAGCTGAGAATTGAGGACTTACGTAACTGGGATTTTCTCTCAATTGGTTTATTGGTGTTGAATATATTGGAATTAAATTTATGAACTTGTTATACGTCCAATAAAGCAAAATACAGATGCGGTGTAGAGTATATTGGACTGACTAGGCTTTTCTTATCTCACCCTTCTACTCATGGGTTTACCTAGCTTCACTGGAAGTAGGAATCCCATCATGAAATTTACAGTTATACATTTTATGCAGCACAACATGTCCCTATATCTCAGCTTTGGGATGTGGTAGGGCAAAAATTACCGCACCACTCTCGTCGTCAGGACCTCCCTGACACACGGTGTGAGTTTGAAGAAGATCTGAGGAGGTCACTTTTTTTCACCCAAAAAACACAAAGGGGTACCCCTTTGTGTTTTTTTAGACTAAATTTTTGACCGTCTCAGATTTCTTCCAAACTCACGTTGTTGATTAAGCAGGTCCTGACTTACACAGGGGTGTGATTATTTTCAGCCTATCTAATCCCAAAGCTGAGAATTGAGGACTTACGTAACTGGGATTTTCTCTCAATTGGTTTATTGGTGTTGAATATATTGGAATTGAATTTATGAACTTGGGCAAAAATTACCACACCACTCTCGTCGTCAGGACCTCCCTGACACACGGTGTGAGTTTGAAGAAGATCTGAGGAGGATACTTTTTTCACCCAAAAAACACTAAGGGGTACCTGTTTGTGTTTTTTTAGACTAAATTTTTGACCGTCTCAGATTTCTTCCAAACTCACGATGTTGATTAAGCAGGTCCTGACTTACACAGGGGTGTGATTATTTTCAGCCTATCTAATCCTAAAGCTGAGAATTGAGGACTTACGTAACTGGGATTTTCTCTCAATTGGTTTATTGGCGTTGAATATATTGGAATTAAATTTATGAACTTGTTATACGTTCAATAAAGCAAAATACAGATGCGGTGTAGAGTATATTGGACTGACTAGGCTTTTCTTATCTCACCCTTCTACTCATGGGTTAACCTAGCTTCACTGGAAGTAGGAATCCCATCATGAAATTTACAGTTATACATTTTATGCAGCACAACATGTCCCTATGTCCCTATATCTCAGCTTTGGGATGTGGTAGGGCAAAAATTACCGCACCACTCTCGTCGTCAGGACCTCCTTGACACACGGTGTGAGTTTGAAGAAGATCTGAGGAGGATACTTTTTTTCACCCAAAAAAACACTAAGGGGTACCCCTTTGTGTTTTTTTTTTTTGACTAAAATTTTGACCGTCTCAGATGTCTTCCAAACTCACGATGTTGATTAAGCAGGTCCTGACTTACACAGGGGTGTGATTATTTTCAGCCTATCTCATCCCAAAGCTGAGATATGAGGACTTACGTAACTGGGATTTTCTCTCAATTGGTTTATTGGTGTTGAATATATTGGAATTGAATTTATGAACTTGGGCAAAAATTACCACACCACTCTCTTCGTCAGGACCTCCCTGACACATGGTTTGAGTTTGAAGAAGATCTGAGGAGGATACTTTTTTTCACCCAAAAAAACACTAAAGGGTACCCTTTTGCGTTTTTTTTTAGACTAAATTTTTGACCGTCTCAGATTTCTTCCAAACTCACGATGTTGATTAAGCAGGTCCTGACTTACACAGGGGTGTGATTATTTTCAGCCTATCTAATCCCAAAGCTGAGAAATGAGGACTTACGTAACTGGGATTTTCTCTCAATTGGTTTATTGGTGTTGAATATATTGGAATTGAATTTATGAACTTGGGCAAAAATTACCACACCACTCTCGTCGTCAGGACCTCCCTGACACACGGTGTGAGTTTGAAGAAGATCTGAGGAGGATACTTTTCTTCACCCAAAAAAACACTAAGGGGTACCTGTTTGTGTTTTTTTAGACTAAATTTTTGACCGTCTCAGATTTCTTCCAAACTCACGATGTTGATTAAGCAGGTCCTGACTTACACAGGGGTGTGATTATTTTCAGCCTATGAAATCCTAAAGCTGAGAATTGAGGACTTACGTAACTGGGATTTTCTCTCAATTGGTTTATTGGTGTTGAATATATTGGAATTAAATTTATGAACTTGTTATACGTCCAATAAAGCAAAATACAGATGCAGTGTAGAGTATATTGGACTGACTAGGCTTTTCTTATCTCACCCTTCTACTCATGGGTTTACCTAGCTTCACTGGAAGTAGGAATCCCATCATGAAATTTACAGTTATACATTTTATGCAGCACAACATGTCCCTATATCTCAGCTTTGGGATGTGGTAGGGCAAAAATTACCGCACCACTCTCGTCGTCAGGACCTCCTTGACACACGGTGTGAGTTTGAAGAAGATCTGAGGAGGATACTTTTTTTCACCCAAAAAAACACAAAGGGGTACCCCTTTGTGTTTTTTTAGACTAAATTTTTGACCGTCTCAGATTTCTTCCAAACTCACGATGTTGATTAAGCAGGTCCTGACTTACACAGGGGTGTGATTATTTTCAGCCTATCTAATCCTAAAGCTGAGAATTGAGGACTTACGTAACTGGGATTTTCTCTCAATTGGTTTATTGGTGTTGAATATATTGGAATTAAATTTATGAACTTGTTATACGTCCAATAAAGCAAAATACAGATGCGGTATATTGGACTGACTAGGCTTTTCTTATCTCACCCTTCTACTCATGGGTTTACCTAGCTTCACTGGAAGTAGGAATCCCATCATGAAATTTACAGTTATACATTTTATGCAGCACAACATGTCCCTATATCTCAGCTTTGGGATGTGGTAGGGCAAAAATTACCACACCACTCTCGTCGTCAGGACCTCCCTGACACACGGTGTGAGTTTGAAGAAGATCTGAGGAGGTCACTTTTTTTCACCCAAAAAAACACAAAGGGGTACCCCTTTGTGTTTTTTTAGACTAAATTTTTGACCGTCTCAGATTTCTTCCAAACTCACGATGTTGATTAAGCAGGTCCTGACTTACACAGGGGTGTGATTATTTTCAGCCTATCTAATCCCAAAGCTGAGAAATGAGGACTTACGTAACTGGGATTTTCTCTCAATTGGTTTATTGGTGTTGAATATATTGGAATTGAATTTATGAACTTGGGCAAAAATTACCACACCACTCTCGTCGTCAGGACCTCCCTGACACACGGTGTGAGTTTGAAGAAGATCTGAGGAGGATACTTTTCTTCACCCAAAAAAACACTAAGGGGTACCTGTTTGTGTTTTTTTAGACTAAATTTTTGACCGTCTCAGATTTCTTCCAAACTCACGATGTTGATTAAGCAGGTCCTGACTTACACAGGGGTGTGATTATTTTCAGCCTATGAAATCCTAAAGCTGAGAATTGAGGACTTACGTAACTGGGATTTTCTCTCAATTGGTTTATTGGTGTTGAATATATTGGAATTAAATTTATGAACTTGTTATACGTCCAATAAAGCAAAATACAGATGCGGTGTAGAGTATATTGGACTGACTAGGCTTTTCTTATCTCACCCTTCTACTCATGGGTTTACCTAGCTTCACTGGAAGTAGGAATCCCATCATGAAATTTACAGTTATACATTTTATGCAGCACAACATGTCCCTATATCTCAGCTTTGGGATGTGGTAGGGCAAAAATTACCGCACCACTCTCGTCGTCAGGACCTCCCTGACACACGGTGTGAGTTTGAAGAAGATCTGAGGAGGTCACTTTTTTTCACCCAAAAAACACAAAGGGGTACCCCTTTGTGTTTTTTTAGACTAAATTTTTGACCGTCTCAGATTTCTTCCAAACTCACGTTGTTGATTAAGCAGGTCCTGACTTACACAGGGGTGTGATTATTTTCAGCCTATCTAATCCCAAAGCTGAGAATTGAGGACTTACGTAACTGGGATTTTCTCTCAATTGGTTTATTGGTGTTGAATATATTGGAATTGAATTTATGAACTTGGGCAAAAATTACCACACCACTCTCGTCGTCAGGACCTCCCTGACACACGGTGTGAGTTTGAAGAAGATCTGAGGAGGATACTTTTTTCACCCAAAAAACACTAAGGGGTACCTGTTTGTGTTTTTTTAGACTAAATTTTTGACCGTCTCAGATTTCTTCCAAACTCACGATGTTGATTAAGCAGGTCCTGACTTACACAGGGGTGTGATTATTTTCAGCCTATCTAATCCTAAAGCTGAGAATTGAGGACTTACGTAACTGGGATTTTCTCTCAATTGGTTTATTGGCGTTGAATATATTGGAATTAAATTTATGAACTTGTTATACGTTCAATAAAGCAAAATACAGATGCGGTGTAGAGTATATTGGACTGACTAGGCTTTTCTTATCTCACCCTTCTACTCATGGGTTAACCTAGCTTCACTGGAAGTAGGAATCCCATCATGAAATTTACAGTTATACATTTTATGCAGCACAACATGTCCCTATGTCCCTATATCTCAGCTTTGGGATGTGGTAGGGCAAAAATTACCGCACCACTCTCGTCGTCAGGACCTCCTTGACACACGGTGTGAGTTTGAAGAAGATCTGAGGAGGATACTTTTTTTCACCCAAAAAAACACTAAGGTGTACCCTTTTGTGTTTTTTTTTTGACTAAAATTTTGACCGTCTCAGATTTCTTCCAAACTCACGATGTTGATTAAGCAGGTCCTGACTTACACAGGGGTGTGATTATTTTCAGCCTATCTCATCCCAAAGCTGAGAATTGAGGACTTACGTAACTGGGATTTTCTCTCAATTGGTTTATTGGTGTTGAATATATTGGAATTAAATTTATGAACTTGTTATACGTCCAATAAAGCAAAATACAGATGCAGTGTAGAGTATATTGGACTGACTAGGCTTTTCTTATCTCACCCTTCTACTCATGGGTTTACCTAGCTTCACTGGAAGTAAGAATCCCATCATGAAATTTACAACTATACATTTTATGCAGCACAACATGTCCCTATATCTCAGCTTTGGGATGTGGTAGGGCAAAAATTACCACACCACTGTCTTCGTCAGGACCTCCCTGACACACGGTGTGGGTTTGAAGAAGATCTGAGGAGGTCACATTTTTCACCCAAAAAAACACTAAGGGGTAGCCCTTTGTGTTTTTTTAGACTAAATTTTTGACCGTCTCAGATTTCTTCCAAACTCATGATGTTGATTAAGCAGGTCCTGACTTACACAGGGGTGTGATTATTTTCAGCCTATCTCATCCCAAAGCTGAGATATGAGGACTAACGTAACTGGGATTTTCTCTCAATAGGTTTATTGGTGTTGAATATATTGGAATTAAATTTATGAGCTTGTTATACGTCCAATAAAGCAAAATACAGATGCAATGTAGGTTATATTGGACTGCCTAGGCTTTTCTGATCGCACCCTTCTACTCATGGGTTTACCTAGCTTCACTGGAAGTAAGAATCCCATCATGAAATTTACAGCTATACATTTTATGCAGCACAACATGTCCCTATATCTCAGCTTTGGGATGTGGTAGGGCAAAAATTACCACACCACTCTCGTCATCAGGACCTCACTGACACACGGTGTGAGCTTGAAGAAGATCTGAGGAGGTCACTTTTTTCACCCAAAAAAACACTAAGGGGTACCTGTTTGTGTTTTTTTAGACTAAATTTTTGACCGTCTCAGATTTCTTCCAAACTCACGATGTTGATTAAGCAGGTCCTGACTTACACAGGGGTGTGATTATTTTCAGCCTATCTCATCCCAAAGCTGAGAATTGAGGACTTACGTAACTGGGATTTTCTCTCAATTGGTTTATTGGTGTTGAATATATTGGAATTAAATTTATGAACTTGTTATACGTCCAATAAAGCAAAATACAGATGCAGTGTAGAGTATATTGGACTGACTAGGCTTTTCTTATCTCACCCTTCTACTCATGGGTTTACCTAGCTTCACTGGAAGTAAGAATCCCATCATGAAATTTACAACTATACATTTTATGCAGCACAACATGTCCCTATATCTCAGCTTTGGGATGTGGTAGGGCAAAAATTACCACACCACTGTCTTCGTCAGGACCTCCCTGACACACGGTGTGGGTTTGAAGAAGATCTGAGGAGGTCACATTTTTCACCCAAAAAAACACTAAGGGGTAGCCCTTTGTGTTTTTTAGACTAAATTTTTGACCGTCTCAGATTTCTTCCAAACTCATGATGTTGATTAAGCAGGTCCTGACTTACACAGGGGTGTGATTATTTTCAGCCTATCTCATCCCAAAGCTGAGATATGAGGACTAACGTAACTGGGATTTTCTCTCAATAGGTTTATTGGTGTTGAATATATTGGAATTAAATTTATGAGCTTGTTATACGTCCAATAAAGCAAAATACAGATGCAATGTAGGTTATATTGGACTGCCTAGGCTTTTCTGATCGCACCCTTCTACTCATGGGTTTACCTAGCTTCACTGGAAGTAAGAATCCCATCATGAAATTTACAGCTATACATTTTATGCAGCACAACATGTCCCTATATCTCAGCTTTGGGATGTGGTAGGGCAAAAATTACCACACCACTCTCGTCATCAGGACCTCACTGACACACGGTGTGAGCTTGAAGAAGATCTGAGGAGGTCACTTTTTTCACCCAAAAAAACACTAAGGGGTACCTGTTTGTGTTTTTTTAGACTAAATTTTTGACCGTCTCAGATTTCTTCCAAACTCACGATGTTGATTAAGCAGGTCCTGACTTACACAGGGGTGTGATTATTTTCAGCCTATCTCATCCCAAAGCTGAGATATGAGGACTTACGTAACTGGGATTTTCTCTCAATTGGTTTATTGGAATTGAATTTATGAACTTGGGCAAAAATTACCACACCACTCTCTTCGTCAGGACCTCCCTGACACATGGTTTGAGTTTGAAGAAGGTCTGAGGAGGATACTTTTTTTCACTCAAAAAAACACTAAGGGGTACCCTTTTGTGTTTTTTTTTTTGACTAAAATTATGACCGTCTCAGATTTCTTCCAAACTCACGATGTTGATTAAGCAGGTCCTGACTTACACAGGGGTGTGATTATTTTCAGCCTATCTCATCCCAAAGCTGAGATATGAGGACTTACGTAACTGGGATTTTCTCTCAATTGGTTTATTGGTGTTGAATATATTGGAATTGAATTTATGAACTTGGGCAAAAATTACCACACCACTCTCGTCGTCAGGACCTCCCTGACACACGGTGTGAGTTTGAAGAAGATCTGAGGAGGATACTTTTCTTCACCCAAAAAAACACTAAGGGGTACCTGTTTGTGTTTTTTTAGACTAAATTTTTGACCGTCTCAGATTTCTTCCAAACTCACGATGTTGATTAAGCAGGTCCTGACTTACACAGGGGTGTGATTATTTTCAGCCTATGAAATCCTAAAGCTGAGAATTGAGGACTTACGTAACTGGGATTTTCTCTCAATTGGTTTATTGGTGTTGAATATATTGGAATTAAATTTATGAACTTGTTATACGTCCAATAAAGCAAAATACAGATGCGGTGTAGAGTATATTGGACTGACTAGGCTTTTCTTATCTCACCCTTCTACTCATGGGTTTACCTAGCTTCACTGGAAGTAGGAATCCCATCATGAAATTTACAGTTATACATTTTATGCAGCACAACATGTCCCTATATCTCAGCTTTGGGATGTGGTAGGGCAAAAATTACCGCACCACTCTCGTCGTCAGGACCTCCCTGACACACGGTGTGAGTTTGAAGAAGATCTGAGGAGGTCACTTTTTTTCACCCAAAAAACACAAAGGGGTACCCCTTTGTGTTTTTTTAGACTAAATTTTTGACCGTCTCAGATTTCTTCCAAACTCACGTTGTTGATTAAGCAGGTCCTGACTTACACAGGGGTGTGATTATTTTCAGCCTATCTAATCCCAAAGCTGAGAATTGAGGACTTACGTAACTGGGATTTTCTCTCAATTGGTTTATTGGTGTTGAATATATTGGAATTGAATTTATGAACTTGGGCAAAAATTACCACACCACTCTCGTCGTCAGGACCTCCCTGACACACGGTGTGAGTTTGAAGAAGATCTGAGGAGGATACTTTTTTCACCCAAAAAACACTAAGGGGTACCTGTTTGTGTTTTTTTAGACTAAATTTTTGACCGTCTCAGATTTCTTCCAAACTCACGATGTTGATTAAGCAGGTCCTGACTTACACAGGGGTGTGATTATTTTCAGCCTATCTAATCCTAAAGCTGAGAATTGAGGACTTACGTAACTGGGATTTTCTCTCAATTGGTTTATTGGCGTTGAATATATTGGAATTAAATTTATGAACTTGTTATACGTTCAATAAAGCAAAATACAGATGCGGTGTAGAGTATATTGGACTGACTAGGCTTTTCTTATCTCACCCTTCTACTCATGGGTTAACCTAGCTTCACTGGAAGTAGGAATCCCATCATGAAATTTACAGTTATACATTTTATGCAGCACAACATGTCCCTATGTCCCTATATCTCAGCTTTGGGATGTGGTAGGGCAAAAATTACCGCACCACTCTCGTCGTCAGGACCTCCTTGACACACGGTGTGAGTTTGAAGAAGATCTGAGGAGGATACTTTTTTTCACCCAAAAAAACACTAAGGTGTACCCTTTTGTGTTTTTTTTTTGACTAAAATTTTGACCGTCTCAGATTTCTTCCAAACTCACGATGTTGATTAAGCAGGTCCTGACTTACACAGGGGTGTGATTATTTTCAGCCTATCTCATCCCAAAGCTGAGAATTGAGGACTTACGTAACTGGGATTTTCTCTCAATTGGTTTATTGGTGTTGAATATATTGGAATTAAATTTATGAACTTGTTATACGTCCAATAAAGCAAAATACAGATGCAGTGTAGAGTATATTGGACTGACTAGGCTTTTCTTATCTCACCCTTCTACTCATGGGTTTACCTAGCTTCACTGGAAGTAAGAATCCCATCATGAAATTTACAACTATACATTTTATGCAGCACAACATGTCCCTATATCTCAGCTTTGGGATGTGGTAGGGCAAAAATTACCACACCACTGTCTTCGTCAGGACCTCCCTGACACACGGTGTGGGTTTGAAGAAGATCTGAGGAGGTCACATTTTTCACCCAAAAAAACACTAAGGGGTAGCCCTTTGTGTTTTTTTAGACTAAATTTTTGACCGTCTCAGATTTCTTCCAAACTCATGATGTTGATTAAGCAGGTCCTGACTTACACAGGGGTGTGATTATTTTCAGCCTATCTCATCCCAAAGCTGAGATATGAGGACTAACGTAACTGGGATTTTCTCTCAATAGGTTTATTGGTGTTGAATATATTGGAATTAAATTTATGAGCTTGTTATACGTCCAATAAAGCAAAATACAGATGCAATGTAGGTTATATTGGACTGCCTAGGCTTTTCTGATCGCACCCTTCTACTCATGGGTTTACCTAGCTTCACTGGAAGTAAGAATCCCATCATGAAATTTACAGCTATACATTTTATGCAGCACAACATGTCCCTATATCTCAGCTTTGGGATGTGGTAGGGCAAAAATTACCACACCACTCTCGTCATCAGGACCTCACTGACACACGGTGTGAGCTTGAAGAAGATCTGAGGAGGTCACTTTTTTCACCCAAAAAAACACTAAGGGGTACCTGTTTGTGTTTTTTTAGACTAAATTTTTGACCGTCTCAGATTTCTTCCAAACTCACGATGTTGATTAAGCAGGTCCTGACTTACACAGGGGTGTGATTATTTTCAGCCTATCTCATCCCAAAGCTGAGAATTGAGGACTTACGTAACTGGGATTTTCTCTCAATTGGTTTATTGGTGTTGAATATATTGGAATTAAATTTATGAACTTGTTATACGTCCAATAAAGCAAAATACAGATGCAGTGTAGAGTATATTGGACTGACTAGGCTTTTCTTATCTCACCCTTCTACTCATGGGTTTACCTAGCTTCACTGGAAGTAAGAATCCCATCATGAAATTTACAACTATACATTTTATGCAGCACAACATGTCCCTATATCTCAGCTTTGGGATGTGGTAGGGCAAAAATTACCACACCACTGTCTTCGTCAGGACCTCCCTGACACACGGTGTGGGTTTGAAGAAGATCTGAGGAGGTCACATTTTTCACCCAAAAAAACACTAAGGGGTAGCCCTTTGTGTTTTTTAGACTAAATTTTTGACCGTCTCAGATTTCTTCCAAACTCATGATGTTGATTAAGCAGGTCCTGACTTACACAGGGGTGTGATTATTTTCAGCCTATCTCATCCCAAAGCTGAGATATGAGGACTAACGTAACTGGGATTTTCTCTCAATAGGTTTATTGGTGTTGAATATATTGGAATTAAATTTATGAGCTTGTTATACGTCCAATAAAGCAAAATACAGATGCAATGTAGGTTATATTGGACTGCCTAGGCTTTTCTGATCGCACCCTTCTACTCATGGGTTTACCTAGCTTCACTGGAAGTAAGAATCCCATCATGAAATTTACAGCTATACATTTTATGCAGCACAACATGTCCCTATATCTCAGCTTTGGGATGTGGTAGGGCAAAAATTACCACACCACTCTCGTCATCAGGACCTCACTGACACACGGTGTGAGCTTGAAGAAGATCTGAGGAGGTCACTTTTTTCACCCAAAAAAACACTAAGGGGTACCTGTTTGTGTTTTTTTAGACTAAATTTTTGACCGTCTCAGATTTCTTCCAAACTCACGATGTTGATTAAGCAGGTCCTGACTTACACAGGGGTGTGATTATTTTCAGCCTATCTCATCCCAAAGCTGAGATATGAGGACTTACGTAACTGGGATTTTCTCTCAATTGGTTTATTGGAATTGAATTTATGAACTTGGGCAAAAATTACCACACCACTCTCTTCGTCAGGACCTCCCTGACACATGGTTTGAGTTTGAAGAAGGTCTGAGGAGGATACTTTTTTTCACTCAAAAAAACACTAAGGGGTACCCTTTTGTGTTTTTTTTTTTGACTAAAATTATGACCGTCTCAGATTTCTTCCAAACTCACGATGTTGATTAAGCAGGTCCTGACTTACACAGGGGTGTGATTATTTTCAGCCTATCTCATCCCAAAGCTGAGATATGAGGACTTACGTAACTGGGATTTTCTCTCAATTGGTTTATTGGTGTTGAATATATTGGAATTGAATTTATGAACTTGGGCAAAAATTACCACACCACTCTCGTCGTCAGGACCTCCCTGACACACGGTGTGAGTTTGAAGAAGATCTGAGGAGGATACTTTTCTTCACCCAAAAAAACACTAAGGGGTACCTGTTTGTGTTTTTTTAGACTAAATTTTTGACCGTCTCAGATTTCTTCCAAACTCACGATGTTGATTAAGCAGGTCCTGACTTACACAGGGGTGTGATTATTTTCAGCCTATGAAATCCTAAAGCTGAGAATTGAGGACTTACGTAACTGGGATTTTCTCTCAATTGGTTTATTGGTGTTGAATATATTGGAATTAAATTTATGAACTTGTTATACGTCCAATAAAGCAAAATACAGATGCGGTGTAGAGTATATTGGACTGACTAGGCTTTTCTTATCTCACCCTTCTACTCATGGGTTTACCTAGCTTCACTGGAAGTAGGAATCCCATCATGAAATTTACAGTTATACATTTTATGCAGCACAACATGTCCCTATATCTCAGCTTTGGGATGTGGTAGGGCAAAAATTACCGCACCACTCTCGTCGTCAGGACCTCCCTGACACACGGTGTGAGTTTGAAGAAGATCTGAGGAGGTCACTTTTTTTCACCCAAAAAACACAAAGGGGTACCCCTTTGTGTTTTTTTAGACTAAATTTTTGACCGTCTCAGATTTCTTCCAAACTCACGTTGTTGATTAAGCAGGTCCTGACTTACACAGGGGTGTGATTATTTTCAGCCTATCTAATCCCAAAGCTGAGAATTGAGGACTTACGTAACTGGGATTTTCTCTCAATTGGTTTATTGGTGTTGAATATATTGGAATTGAATTTATGAACTTGGGCAAAAATTACCACACCACTCTCGTCGTCAGGACCTCCCTGACACACGGTGTGAGTTTGAAGAAGATCTGAGGAGGATACTTTTTTCACCCAAAAAACACTTAGGGGTACCTGTTTGTGTTTTTTTAGACTAAATTTTTGACCGTCTCAGATTTCTTCCAAACTCACGATGTTGATTAAGCAGGTCCTGACTTACACAGGGGTGTGATTATTTTCAGCCTATCTAATCCTAAAGCTGAGAATTGAGGACTTACGTAACTGGGATTTTCTCTCAATTGGTTTATTGGTGTTGAATATATTGGAATTAAATTTATGAACTTGTTATACGTCCAATAAAGCAAAATACAGATGCGGTATATTGGACTGACTAGGCTTTTCTTATCTCACCCTTCTACTCATGGGTTTACCTAGCTTCACTGGAAGTAGGAATTCCATCATGAAATTTACAGTTATACATTTTATGCAGCACAACATGTCCCTATATCTCAGCTTTGGGATGTGGTAGGGCAAAAATTACCGCACCACTCTCGTCGTCAGGACCTCCTTGACACACGGTGTGAGTTTGAAGAAGATCTGAGGAGGATACTTTTTTTCACCCAAAAAAACACTAAGGGGTACCCCTTTGTGTTTTTTTTTTTTGACTAAAATTTTGACCGTCTCAGATGTCTTCCAAACTCACGATGTTGATTAAGCAGGTCCTGACTTACACAGGGGTGTGATTATTTTCAGCCTATCTCATCCCAAAGCTGAGATATGAGGACTTACGTAACTGGGATTTTCTCTCAATTGGTTTATTGGTGTTGAATATATTGGAATTGAATTTATGAACTTGGGCAAAAATTACCACACCACTCTCTTCGTCAGGACCTCCCTGACACATGGTTTGAGTTTGAAGAAGATCTGAGGAGGATACTTTTTTTCACCCAAAAAAACACTAAAGGGTACCCTTTTGCGTTTTTTTTTAGACTAAATTTTTGACCGTCTCAGATTTCTTCCAAACTCACGATGTTGATTAAGCAGGTCCTGACTTACACAGGGGTGTGATTATTTTCAGCCTATCTAATCCCAAAGCTGAGAAATGAGGACTTACGTAACTGGGATTTTCTCTCAATTGGTTTATTGGTGTTGAATATATTGGAATTGAATTTATGAACTTGGGCAAAAATTACCACACCACTCTCGTCGTCAGGACCTCCCTGACACACGGTGTGAGTTTGAAGAAGATCTGAGGAGGATACTTTTCTTCACCCAAAAAAACACTAAGGGGTACCTGTTTGTGTTTTTTTAGACTAAATTTTTGACCGTCTCAGATTTCTTCCAAACTCACGATGTTGATTAAGCAGGTCCTGACTTACACAGGGGTGTGATTATTTTCAGCCTATGAAATCCTAAAGCTGAGAATTGAGGACTTACGTAACTGGGATTTTCTCTCAATTGGTTTATTGGTGTTGAATATATTGGAATTAAATTTATGAACTTGTTATACGTCCAATAAAGCAAAATACAGATGCAGTGTAGAGTATATTGGACTGACTAGGCTTTTCTTATCTCACCCTTCTACTCATGGGTTTACCTAGCTTCACTGGAAGTAGGAATCCCATCATGAAATTTACAGTTATACATTTTATGCAGCACAACATGTCCCTATATCTCAGCTTTGGGATGTGGTAGGGCAAAAATTACCGCACCACTCTCGTCGTCAGGACCTCCTTGACACACGGTGTGAGTTTGAAGAAGATCTGAGGAGGATACTTTTTTTCACCCAAAAAAACACAAAGGGGTACCCCTTTGTGTTTTTTTAGACTAAATTTTTGACCGTCTCAGATTTCTTCCAAACTCACGATGTTGATTAAGCAGGTCCTGACTTACACAGGGGTGTGATTATTTTCAGCCTATCTAATCCTAAAGCTGAGAATTGAGGACTTACGTAACTGGGATTTTCTCTCAATTGGTTTATTGGTGTTGAATATATTGGAATTAAATTTATGAACTTGTTATACGTCCAATAAAGCAAAATACAGATGCGGTATATTGGACTGACTAGGCTTTTCTTATCTCACCCTTCTACTCATGGGTTTACCTAGCTTCACTGGAAGTAGGAATCCCATCATGAAATTTACAGTTATACATTTTATGCAGCACAACATGTCCCTATATCTCAGCTTTGGGATGTGGTAGGGCAAAAATTACCACACCACTCTCGTCGTCAGGACCTCCCTGACACACGGTGTGAGTTTGAAGAAGATCTGAGGAGGTCACTTTTTTTCACCCAAAAAAACACAAAGGGGTACCCCTTTGTGTTTTTTTAGACTAAATTTTTGACCGTCTCAGATTTCTTCCAAACTCACGATGTTGATTAAGCAGGTCCTGACTTACACAGGGGTGTGATTATTTTCAGCCTATCTAATCCCAAAGCTGAGAAATGAGGACTTACGTAACTGGGATTTTCTCTCAATTGGTTTATTGGTGTTGAATATATTGGAATTGAATTTATGAACTTGGGCAAAAATTACCACACCACTCTCGTCGTCAGGACCTCCCTGACACACGGTGTGAGTTTGAAGAAGATCTGAGGAGGATACTTTTCTTCACCCAAAAAAACACTAAGGGGTACCTGTTTGTGTTTTTTTAGACTAAATTTTTGACCGTCTCAGATTTCTTCCAAACTCACGATGTTGATTAAGCAGGTCCTGACTTACACAGGGGTGTGATTATTTTCAGCCTATGAAATCCTAAAGCTGAGAATTGAGGACTTACGTAACTGGGATTTTCTCTCAATTGGTTTATTGGTGTTGAATATATTGGAATTAAATTTATGAACTTGTTATACGTCCAATAAAGCAAAATACAGATGCGGTGTAGAGTATATTGGACTGACTAGGCTTTTCTTATCTCACCCTTCTACTCATGGGTTTACCTAGCTTCACTGGAAGTAGGAATCCCATCATGAAATTTACAGTTATACATTTTATGCAGCACAACATGTCCCTATATCTCAGCTTTGGGATGTGGTAGGGCAAAAATTACCGCACCACTCTCGTCGT
This sequence comes from Hoplias malabaricus, assembly GCF_029633855.1. Lineage (NCBI taxonomy): Eukaryota > Metazoa > Chordata > Actinopteri > Characiformes > Erythrinidae > Hoplias > Hoplias malabaricus. The sequence goes on along the minus strand of NC_089815.1, from coordinate 35,927,261 downwards.
CAGGACCTCCCTGACACACGGTGTGAGTTTGAAGAAGATCTGAGGAGGTCACTTTTTTTCACCCAAAAAACACAAAGGGGTACCCCTTTGTGTTTTTTTAGACTAAATTTTTGACCGTCTCAGATTTCTTCCAAACTCACGTTGTTGATTAAGCAGGTCCTGACTTACACAGGGGTGTGATTATTTTCAGCCTATCTAATCCCAAAGCTGAGAATTGAGGACTTACGTAACTGGGATTTTCTCTCAATTGGTTTATTGGTGTTGAATATATTGGAATTGAATTTATGAACTTGGGCAAAAATTACCACACCACTCTCGTCGTCAGGACCTCCCTGACACACGGTGTGAGTTTGAAGAAGATCTGAGGAGGTCACTTTTTTTCACCCAAAAAACACAAAGGGGTACCCCTTTGTGTTTTTTTAGACTAAATTTTTGACCGTCTCAGATTTCTTCCAAACTCACGTTGTTGATTAAGCAGGTCCTGACTTACACAGGGGTGTGATTATTTTCAGCCTATCTAATCCCAAAGCTGAGAATTGAGGACTTACGTAACTGGGATTTTCTCTCAATTGGTTTATTGTTGTTGAATATATTGGAATTAAATTTATGAACTTGTTATACGTCCAATAAAGCAAAATACAGATGCAGTATATTGGACTGACTAGGCTTTTCTTATCTCACCCTTCTACTCATGGGTTTACCTAGCTTCACTGGAAGTAGGAATCCCATCATGAAATTTACAGTTATACATTTTATGCAGCACAACATGTCCCTATATCTCAGCTTTGGGATGTGGTAGGGCAAAATTGACCACACTACTCTCGTCGTCAGGACCTCCCTGACACACGGTGTGAGTTTGAAGAAGATCTGAGGAGATCACTTTTTTCACCCAAAAAAACACTAAGGGGTACCTGTTTGTGTTTTTTTAGACTAAGTTTTTGACCGTCTCAGATTTCTTCCAAACTCACGATGTTGATTAAGCAGGTCCTGACTTACACAGGGGTGTGATTATTTTCAGCCTATCTAATCCCAAAGCTGAGAAATGAGGACTTACGTAACTGGGATTTTCTCTCAATTGGTTTATTGGTGTTGAATATATTGGAATTGAATTTATGAACTTGGGCAAAAATTACCACACCACTCTCGTCGTCAGGACCTCCCTGACACACGGTGTGAGTTTGAAGAAGATCTGAGGAGGATACTTTTCTTCACCCAAAAAAACACTAAGGGGTACCTGTTTGTGTTTTTTTAGACTAAATTTTTGACCGTCTCAGATTTCTTCCAAACTCACGATGTTGATTAAGCAGGTCCTGACTTACACAGGGGTGTGATTATTTTCAGCCTATGAAATCCTAAAGCTGAGAATTGAGGACTTACGTAACTGGGATTTTCTCTCAATTGGTTTATTGGTGTTGAATATATTGGAATTAAATTTATGAACTTGTTATACGTCCAATAAAGCAAAATACAGATGCAGTGTAGAGTATATTGGACTGACTAGGCTTTTCTTATCTCACCCTTCTACTCATGGGTTTACCTAGCTTCACTGGAAGTAGGAATCCCATCATGAAATTTACAGTTATACATTTTATGCAGCACAACATGTCCCTATATCTCAGCTTTGGGATGTGGTAGGGCAAAAATTACCGCACCACTCTCGTCGTCAGGACCTCCTTGACACACGGTGTGAGTTTGAAGAAGATCTGAGGAGGATACTTTTTTTCACCCAAAAAAACACAAAGGGGTACCCCTTTGTGTTTTTTTAGACTAAATTTTTGACCGTCTCAGATTTCTTCCAAACTCACGATGTTGATTAAGCAGGTCCTGACTTACACAGGGGTGTGATTATTTTCAGCCTATCTAATCCTAAAGCTGAGAATTGAGGACTTACGTAACTGGGATTTTCTCTCAATTGGTTTATTGGTGTTGAATATATTGGAATTAAATTTATGAACTTGTTATACGTCCAATAAAGCAAAATACAGATGCGGTATATTGGACTGACTAGGCTTTTCTTATCTCACCCTTCTACTCATGGGTTTACCTAGCTTCACTGGAAGTAGGAATCCCATCATGAAATTTACAGTTATACATTTTATGCAGCACAACATGTCCCTATATCTCAGCTTTGGGATGTGGTAGGGCAAAAATTACCACACCACTCTCGTCGTCAGGACCTCCCTGACACACGGTGTGAGTTTGAAGAAGATCTGAGGAGGTCACTTTTTTTCACCCAAAAAAACACAAAGGGGTACCCCTTTGTGTTTTTTTAGACTAAATTTTTGACCGTCTCAGATTTCTTCCAAACTCACGATGTTGATTAAGCAGGTCCTGACTTACACAGGGGTGTGATTATTTTCAGCCTATCTAATCCCAAAGCTGAGAAATGAGGACTTACGTAACTGGGATTTTCTCTCAATTGGTTTATTGGTGTTGAATATATTGGAATTGAATTTATGAACTTGGGCAAAAATTACCACACCACTCTCGTCGTCAGGACCTCCCTGACACACGGTGTGAGTTTGAAGAAGATCTGAGGAGGATACTTTTCTTCACCCAAAAAAACACTAAGGGGTACCTGTTTGTGTTTTTTTAGACTAAATTTTTGACCGTCTCAGATTTCTTCCAAACTCACGATGTTGATTAAGCAGGTCCTGACTTACACAGGGGTGTGATTATTTTCAGCCTATGAAATCCTAAAGCTGAGAATTGAGGACTTACGTAACTGGGATTTTCTCTCAATTGGTTTATTGGTGTTGAATATATTGGAATTAAATTTATGAACTTGTTATACGTCCAATAAAGCAAAATACAGATGCGGTGTAGAGTATATTGGACTGACTAGGCTTTTCTTATCTCACCCTTCTACTCATGGGTTTACCTAGCTTCACTGGAAGTAGGAATCCCATCATGAAATTTACAGTTATACATTTTATGCAGCACAACATGTCCCTATATCTCAGCTTTGGGATGTGGTAGGGCAAAAATTACCGCACCACTCTCGTCGTCAGGACCTCCCTGACACACGGTGTGAGTTTGAAGAAGATCTGAGGAGGTCACTTTTTTTCACCCAAAAAACACAAAGGGGTACCCCTTTGTGTTTTTTTAGACTAAATTTTTGACCGTCTCAGATTTCTTCCAAACTCACGTTGTTGATTAAGCAGGTCCTGACTTACACAGGGGTGTGATTATTTTCAGCCTATCTAATCCCAAAGCTGAGAATTGAGGACTTACGTAACTGGGATTTTCTCTCAATTGGTTTATTGGTGTTGAATATATTGGAATTGAATTTATGAACTTGGGCAAAAATTACCACACCACTCTCGTCGTCAGGACCTCCCTGACACACGGTGTGAGTTTGAAGAAGATCTGAGGAGGATACTTTTTTCACCCAAAAAACACTAAGGGGTACCTGTTTGTGTTTTTTTAGACTAAATTTTTGACCGTCTCAGATTTCTTCCAAACTCACGATGTTGATTAAGCAGGTCCTGACTTACACAGGGGTGTGATTATTTTCAGCCTATCTAATCCTAAAGCTGAGAATTGAGGACTTACGTAACTGGGATTTTCTCTCAATTGGTTTATTGGTGTTGAATATATTGGAATTAAATTTATGAACTTGTTATACGTCCAATAAAGCAAAATACAGATGCGGTATATTGGACTGACTAGGCTTTTCTTATCTCACCCTTCTACTCATGGGTTTACCTAGCTTCACTGGAAGTAGGAATCCCATCATGAAATTTACAGTTATACATTTTATGCAGCACAACATGTCCCTATATCTCAGCTTTGGGATGTGGTAGGGCAAAAATTACCGCACCACTCTCGTCGTCAGGACCTCCTTGACACACGGTGTGAGTTTGAAGAAGATCTGAGGAGGATACTTTTTTTCACCCAAAAAAACACTAAGGGGTACCCCTTTGTGTTTTTTTTTTTTGACTAAAATTTTGACCGTCTCAGATTTCTTCCAAACTCACGATGTTGATTAAGCAGGTCCTGACTTACACAGGGGTGTGATTATTTTCAGCCTATCTCATCCCAAAGCTGAGAATTGAGGACTTACGTAACTGGGATTTTCTCTCAATAGGTTTATTGGTGTTGAATATATTGGAATTAAATTTATGAACTTGTTATACATCCAATAAAGCAAAATACAGATGCGGTGTAGAGTATATTGGACTGACTAGGCTTTTCTTATCTCACCCTTCTACTCATGGGTTTACCTAGCTTCACTGGAAGTAGGAATCCTATCATGAAATTTACGGTTATACATTTTATGCAGCACAACATGTCCCTATATCTCAGCTTTGGGATGTGGTAGGGCAAAAATTACCACACCACTCTCGTCGTCAGGACCTCCCTGACACACGGTGTGAGTTTGAAGAAGATCTGAGGAGGTCACTTTTTTTCACCCAAAAAAACACAAAGGGGTACCCCTTTGTGTTTTTTAGACTAAATTTTTGACCGTCTCAGATTTCTTCCAAACTCACGATGTTGATTAAGCAGGTCCTGACTTACACAGGGGTGTGATTATTTTCAGCCTATCTAATCCCAAAGCTGAGAATTGAGGACTTACGTAACTGGGATTTTCTCTCAATTGGTTTATTGTTGTTGAATATATTGGAATTAAATTTATGAACTTGTTATACGTCCAATAAAGCAAAATACAGATGCAGTATATTGGACTGACTAGGCTTTTCTTATCTCACCCTTCTACTCATGGGTTTACCTAGCTTCACTGGAAGTAGGAATCCCATCATGAAATTTACAGTTATACATTTTATGCAGCACAACATGTCCCTATATCTCAGCTTTGGGATGTGGTAGGGCAAAATTGACCACACTACTCTCGTCGTCAGGACCTCCCTGACACACGGTGTGAGTTTGAAGAAGATCTGAGGAGATCACTTTTTTCACCCAAAAAAACACTAAGGGGTACCTGTTTGTGTTTTTTTAGACTAAGTTTTTGACCGTCTCAGATTTCTTCCAAACTCACGATGTTGATTAAGCAGGTCCTGACTTACACAGGGGTGTGATTATTTTCAGCCTATCTAATCCCAAAGCTGAGAAATGAGGACTTACGTAACTGGGATTTTCTCTCAATTGGTTTATTGGTGTTGAATATATTGGAATTGAATTTATGAACTTGGGCAAAAATTACCACACCACTCTCGTCGTCAGGACCTCCCTGACACACGGTGTGAGTTTGAAGAAGATCTGAGGAGGATACTTTTCTTCACCCAAAAAAACACTAAGGGGTACCTGTTTGTGTTTTTTTAGACTAAATTTTTGACCGTCTCAGATTTCTTCCAAACTCACGATGTTGATTAAGCAGGTCCTGACTTACACAGGGGTGTGATTATTTTCAGCCTATGAAATCCTAAAGCTGAGAATTGAGGACTTACGTAACTGGGATTTTCTCTCAATTGGTTTATTGGTGTTGAATATATTGGAATTAAATTTATGAACTTGTTATACGTCCAATAAAGCAAAATACAGATGCGGTGTAGAGTATATTGGACTGACTAGGCTTTTCTTATCTCACCCTTCTACTCATGGGTTTACCTAGCTTCACTGGAAGTAGGAATCCCATCATGAAATTTACAGTTATACATTTTATGCAGCACAACATGTCCCTATATCTCAGCTTTGGGATGTGGTAGGGCAAAAATTACCGCACCACTCTCGTCGTCAGGACCTCCCTGACACACGGTGTGAGTTTGAAGAAGATCTGAGGAGGTCACTTTTTTTCACCCAAAAAACACAAAGGGGTACCCCTTTGTGTTTTTTTAGACTAAATTTTTGACCGTCTCAGATTTCTTCCAAACTCACGTTGTTGATTAAGCAGGTCCTGACTTACACAGGGGTGTGATTATTTTCAGCCTATCTAATCCCAAAGCTGAGAATTGAGGACTTACGTAACTGGGATTTTCTCTCAATTGGTTTATTGGTGTTGAATATATTGGAATTGAATTTATGAACTTGGGCAAAAATTATCACACCACTCTCGTCGTCAGGACCTCCCTGACACACGGTGTGAGTTTGAAGAAGATCTGAGGAGGATACTTTTTTCACCCAAAAAACACTAAGGGGTACCTGTTTGTGTTTTTTTAGACTAAATTTTTGACCGTCTCAGATTTCTTCCAAACTCACGATGTTGATTAAGCAGGTCCTGACTTACACAGGGGTGTGATTATTTTCAGCCTATCTAATCCTAAAGCTGAGAATTGAGGACTTACGTAACTGGGATTTTCTCTCAATTGGTTTATTGGTGTTGAATATATTGGAATTAAATTTATGAACTTGTTATACGTCCAATAAAGCAAAATACAGATGCGGTATATTGGACTGACTAGGCTTTTCTTATCTCACCCTTCTACTCATGGGTTTACCTAGCTTCACTGGAAGTAGGAATCCCATCATGAAATTTACAGTTATACATTTTATGCAGCACAACATGTCCCTATATCTCAGCTTTGGGATGTGGTAGGGCAAAAATTACCGCACCACTCTCGTCGTCAGGACCTCCTTGACACACGGTGTGAGTTTGAAGAAGATCTGAGGAGGATACTTTTTTTCACCCAAAAAAACACTAAGGGGTACCCCTTTGTGTTTTTTTTTTTTGACTAAAATTTTGACCGTCTCAGATTTCTTCCAAACTCACGATGTTGATTAAGCAGGTCCTGACTTACACAGGGGTGTGATTATTTTCAGCCTATCTCATCCCAAAGCTGAGAATTGAGGACTTACGTAACTGGGATTTTCTCTCAATAGGTTTATTGGTGTTGAATATATTGGAATTAAATTTATGAACTTGTTATACATCCAATAAAGCAAAATACAGATGCGGTGTAGAGTATATTGGACTGACTAGGCTTTTCTTATCTCACCCTTCTACTCATGGGTTTACCTAGCTTCACTGGAAGTAGGAATCCTATCATGAAATTTACGGTTATACATTTTATGCAGCACAACATGTCCCTATATCTCAGCTTTGGGATGTGGTAGGGCAAAAATTACCACACCACTCTCGTCGTCAGGACCTCCCTGACACACGGTGTGAGTTTGAAGAAGATCTGAGGAGGTCACTTTTTTTCACCCAAAAAAACACAAAGGGGTACCCCTTTGTGTTTTTTAGACTAAATTTTTGACCGTCTCAGATTTCTTCCAAACTCACGATGTTGATTAAGCAGGTCCTGACTTACACAGGGGTGTGATTATTTTCAGCCTATCTAATCCCAAAGCTGAGAATTGAGGACTTACGTAACTGGGATTTTCTCTCAATTGGTTTATTGTTGTTGAATATATTGGAATTAAATTTATGAACTTGTTATACGTCCAATAAAGCAAAATACAGATGCAGTATATTGGACTGACTAGGCTTTTCTTATCTCACCCTTCTACTCATGGGTTTACCTAGCTTCACTGGAAGTAGGAATCCCATCATGAAATTTACAGTTATACATTTTATGCAGCACAACATGTCCCTATATCTCAGCTTTGGGATGTGGTAGGGCAAAATTTACCACACTACTCTCGTCGTCAGGACCTCCCTGACACACGGTGTGAGTTTGAAGAAGATCTGAGGAGATCACTTTTTTCACCCAAAAAAACACTAAGGGGTACCTGTTTGTGTTTTTTTAGACTAAGTTTTTGACCGTCTCAGATTTCTTCCAAACTCACGATGTTGATTAAGCAGGTCCTGACTTACACAGGGGTGTGATTATTTTCAGCCTATCTAATCCCAAAGCTGAGAAATGAGGACTTACGTAACTGGGATTTTCTCTCAATTGGTTTATTGGTGTTGAATATATTGGAATTGAATTTATGAACTTGGGCAAAAATTACCACACCACTCTCGTCGTCAGGACCTCCCTGACACACGGTGTGAGTTTGAAGAAGATCTGAGGAGGATACTTTTCTTCACCCAAAAAAACACTAAGGGGTACCTGTTTGTGTTTTTTTAGACTAAATTTTTGACCGTCTCAGATTTCTTCCAAACTCACGATGTTGATTAAGCAGGTCCTGACTTACACAGGGGTGTGATTATTTTCAGCCTATGAAATCCTAAAGCTGAGAATTGAGGACTTACGTAACTGGGATTTTCTCTCAATTGGTTTATTGGTGTTGAATATATTGGAATTAAATTTATGAACTTGTTATACGTCCAATAAAGCAAAATACAGATGCAGTGTAGAGTATATTGGACTGACTAGGCTTTTCTTATCTCACCCTTCTACTCATGGGTTTACCTAGCTTCACTGGAAGTAGGAATCCCATCATGAAATTTACAGTTATACATTTTATGCAGCACAACATGTCCCTATATCTCAGCTTTGGGATGTGGTAGGGCAAAATTTACCACACTACTCTCGTCGTCAGGACCTCCCTGACACACGGTGTGAGTTTGAAGAAGATCTGAGGAGATCACTTTTTTCACCCAAAAAAACACTAAGGGGTACCTGTTTGTGTTTTTTTAGACTAAGTTTTTGACCGTCTCAGATTTCTTCCAAACTCACGATGTTGATTAAGCAGGTCCTGACTTACACAGGGGTGTGATTATTTTCAGCCTATCTCATCCCAAAGCTGAGATATGAGGACTTACGTAACTGGGATTTTCTCTCAATAGGTTTATTGGTGTTGAATATATTGGAATTAAATTTATGAACTTGTTATACGTCCAATAAAGCAAAATACAGATGCAGTGTAGAGTATATTGGACTGACTAGGCTTTTCTTATCTCACCCTTCTACTCATGGGTTTACCTAGCTTCACTGGAAGTAGGAATCCCATCATGAAATTTACAGTTATACATTTTATGCAGCACAACATGTCCCTATATCTCAGCTTTGGGACGTGGTAGGGCAAGAATTACCGCACCACTCTCGTCGTCAGGACCTCCTTGACACACGGTGTGAGTTTGAAGAAGATCTGAGGAGGATACTTTTTTTCACCCAAAAAAACACTAAGGGGTACCCCTTTGTGTTTTTTTTTTTTAGACTAAATTTTTGACCGTCTCAGATTTCTTCCAAACTCACGATGTTGATTAAGCAGGTCCTGACTTACACAGGGGTGTGATTATTTTCAGCCTATCTAATCCCAAAGCTGAGAATTGAGGACTTACGTAACTGGGATTTTCTCTCAATTGGTTTATTGGTGTTGAATATATTGGAATTGAATTTATGAACTTGGGCAAAAATTACCACACCACTCTCGTCGTCAGGACCTCCCTGACACACGGTGTGAGTTTGAAGAAGATCTGAGGAGATCACTTTTTTCACCCAAAAAAACACTAAGGGGTACCTGTTTGTGTTTTTTTAGACTAAATTTTTGACCATCTCAGATTTCTTCCAAACTCACGATGTTGATTAAGCAGGTCCTGACTTACACAGGGGTGTGATTATTTTCAGCCTATCTCATCCCAAAGCTGAGATATGAGGACTTACGTAACTGGGATTTTCTCTCAATAGGTTTATTGGTGTTGAATATATTGGAATTAAATTTATGAACTTGTTATACGTCCAATAAAGCAAAATACAGATGCGGTATATTGGACTGACTAGGCTTTTCTTATCTCACCCTTCTACTCATGGGTTTACCTAGCTTCACTGGAAGTAGGAATCCCATCATGAAATTTACAGTTATACATTTTATGCAGCACAACATGTCCCTATATCTCAGCTTTGGGATGTGGTAGGGCAAAAATTACCGCACCACTCTCGTCGTCAGGACCTCCTTGACACACGGTGTGAGTTTGAAGAAGATCTGAGGAGGATACTTTTTTTCACCCAAAAAAACACTAAGGGGTACCCCTTTGTGTTTTTTTTTTTTTGACTAAAATTTTGACCGTCTCAGATTTCTTCCAAACTCACGATGTTGATTAAGCAGGTCCTGACTTACACAGGGGTGTGATTATTTTCAGCCTATCTCATCCCAAAGCTGAGAATTGAGGACTTACGTAACTGGGATTTTCTCTCAATAGGTTTATTGGTGTTGAATATATTGGAATTAAATTTATGAACTTGTTATACATCCAATAAAGCAAAATACAGATGCGGTGTAGAGTATATTGGACTGACTAGGCTTTTCTTATCTCACCCTTCTACTCATGGGTTTACCTAGCTTCACTGGAAGTAGGAATCCCATCATGAAATTTACAGTTATACATTTTATGCAGCACAACATGTCCCTATATCTCAGCTTTGGGATGTGGTAGGGCAAAAATTACCGCACTACTCTCGTCGTCAGGACCTCCCTGACACACGGTGTGAGTTTGAAGAAGATCTGAGGAGATCACTTTTTTCACCCAAAAAAACACTAAGGGGTACCTGTTTGTGTTTTTTTAGACTAAATTTTTGACCGTCTCAGATGTCTTCCAAACTCACGATGTTGATTAAGCAGGTCCTGACTTACACAGGGGTGTGATTATTTTCAGCCTATCTCATCCCAAAGCTGAGATATGAGGACTTACGTAACTGGGATTTTCTCTCAATTGGTTTATTGGTGTTGAATATATTGGAATTGAATTTATGAACTTGGGCAAAAATTACCACACCACTCTCTTCGTCAGGACCTCCCTGACACATGGTTTGAGTTTGAAGAAGATCTGAGGAGGATACTTTTTTTCACCCAAAAAAACACTAAAGGGTACCCTTTTGCGTTTTTTTTTTTGACTAAAATTATGACCGTCTCAGATTTCTTCCAAACTCACGATGTTGATTAAGCAGGTCCTGACTTACACAGGGGTGTGATTATTTTCAGCCTATCTCATCCCAAAGCTGAGATATGAGGACTTACGTAACTGGGATTTTCTCTCAATAGGTTTATTGGTGTTGAATATATTGGAATTAAATTTATGAACTTGTTATACATCCAATAAAGCAAAATACAGATGCAGTGTAGAGTATATTGGACTGACTAGGCTTTTCTTATCTCACCCTTCTACTCATGGGTTTACCTAGCTTCATTGGAAGTAGGAATCCCATCATGAAATTTACAGTTATACATTTTATGCAGCACAACATGTCCCTATATCTCAGCTTTGGGATGTGGTAGGGCAAAAATTACCACACCACTCTCGTCGTCAGGACCTCCCTGACACACGGTGTGAGTTTGAAGAAGATCTGAGGAGGTCACTTTTTTTCACCCAAAAAAACACAAAGGGGTACCCCTTTGTGTTTTTTTAGACTAAATTTTTGACCGTCTCAGATTTCTTCCAAACTCACGATGTTGATTAAGCAGGTCCTGACTTACACAGGGGTGTGATTATTTTCAGCCTATCTAATCCCAAAGCTGAGAAATGAGGACTTACGTAACTGGGATTTTCTCTCAATTGGTTTATTGGTGTTGAATATATTGGAATTGAATTTATGAACTTGGGCAAAAATTACCACACCACTCTCGTCGTCAGGACCTCCCTGACACACGGTGTGAGTTTGAAGAAGATCTGAGGAGGATACTTTTCTTCACCCAAAAAAACACTAAGGGGTACCTGTTTGTGTTTTTTTAGACTAAATTTTTGACCGTCTCAGATTTCTTCCAAACTCACGATGTTGATTAAGCAGGTCCTGACTTACACAGGGGTGTGATTATTTTCAGCCTATCTAATCCCAAAGCTGAGAATTGAGGACTTACGTAACTGGGATTTTCTCTCAATTGGTTTATTGGTGTTGAATATATTGGAATTGAATTTATGAACTTGGGCAAAAATTACCACACCACTCTCGTCGTCAGGACCTCCCTGACACACGGTGTGAGTTTGAAGAAGATCTGAGGAGATCACTTTTTTCACCCAAAAAAACACTAAGGGGTACCTGTTTGTGTTTTTTTAGACTAAATTTTTGACCATCTCAGATTTCTTCCAAACTCACGATGTTGATTAAGCAGGTCCTGACTTACACAGGGGTGTGATTATTTTCAGCCTATCTCATCCCAAAGCTGAGATATGAGGACTTACGTAACTGGGATTTTCTCTCAATAGGTTTATTGGTGTTGAATATATTGGAATTAAATTTATGAACTTGTTATACGTCCAATAAAGCAAAATACAGATGCGGTATATTGGACTGACTAGGCTTTTCTTATCTCACCCTTCTACTCATGGGTTTACCTAGCTTCACTGGAAGTAGGAATCCCATCATGAAATTTACAGTTATACATTTTATGCAGCACAACATGTCCCTATATCTCAGCTTTGGGATGTGGTAGGGCAAAAATTACCGCACCACTCTCGTCGTCAGGACCTCCTTGACACACGGTGTGAGTTTGAAGAAGATCTGAGGAGGATACTTTTTTTCACCCAAAAAAACACTAAGGGGTACCCCTTTGTGTTTTTTTTTTTTGACTAAAATTTTGACCGTCTCAGATTTCTTCCAAACTCACGATGTTGATTAAGCAGGTCCTGACTTACACAGGGGTGTGATTATTTTCAGCCTATCTCATCCCAAAGCTGAGAATTGAGGACTTACGTAACTGGGATTTTCTCTCAATAGGTTTATTGGTGTTGAATATATTGGAATTAAATTTATGAACTTGTTATACATCCAATAAAGCAAAATACAGATGCGGTGTAGAGTATATTGGACTGACTAGGCTTTTCTTATCTCACCCTTCTACTCATGGGTTTACCTAGCTTCACTGGAAGTAGGAATCCCATCATGAAATTTACAGTTATACATTTTATGCAGCACAACATGTCCCTATATCTCAGCTTTGGGATGTGGTAGGGCAAAAATTACCGCACTACTCTCGTCGTCAGGACCTCCCTGACACACGGTGTGAGTTTGAAGAAGATCTGAGGAGGTCACTTTTTTTCACCCAAAAAAACACTAAGGGGTACCTGTTTGTGTTTTTTTAGACTAAATTTTTGACCGTCTCAGATGTCTTCCAAACTCACGATGTTGATTAAGCAGGTCCTGACTTACACAGGGGTGTGATTATTTTCAGCCTATCTCATCCCAAAGCTGAGATATGAGGACTTACGTAACTGGGATTTTCTCTCAATTGGTTTATTGGTGTTGAATATATTGGAATTGAATTTATGAACTTGGGCAAAAATTACCACACCACTCTCTTCGTCAGGACCTCCCTGACACATGGTTTGAGTTTGAAGAAGATCTGAGGAGGATACTTTTTTTCACCCAAAAAAACACTAAAGGGTACCCTTTTGCGTTTTTTTTTTTGACTAAAATTATGACCGTCTCAGATTTCTTCCAAACTCACGATGTTGATTAAGCAGGTCCTGACTTACACAGGGGTGTGATTATTTTCAGCCTATCTCATCCCAAAGCTGAGATATGAGGACTTACGTAACTGGGATTTTCTCTCAATAGGTTTATTGGTGTTGAATATATTGGAATTAAATTTATGAACTTGTTATACATCCAATAAAGCAAAATACAGATGCAGTGTAGAGTATATTGGACTGACTAGGCTTTTCTTATCTCACCCTTCTACTCATGGGTTTACCTAGCTTCATTGGAAGTAGGAATCCCATCATGAAATTTACAGTTATACATTTTATGCAGCACAACATGTCCCTATATCTCAGCTTTGGGATGTGGTAGGGCAAAAATTACCACACCACTCTCGTCGTCAGGACCTCCCTGACACACGGTGTGAGTTTGAAGAAGATCTGAGGAGGTCACTTTTTTTCACCCAAAAAAACACAAAGGGGTACCCCTTTGTGTTTTTTTAGACTAAATTTTTGACCGTCTCAGATTTCTTCCAAACTCACGATGTTGATTAAGCAGGTCCTGACTTACACAGGGGTGTGATTATTTTCAGCCTATCTAATCCCAAAGCTGAGAAATGAGGACTTACGTAACTGGGATTTTCTCTCAATTGGTTTATTGGTGTTGAATATATTGGAATTGAATTTATGAACTTGGGCAAAAATTACCACACCACTCTCGTCGTCAGGACCTCCCTGACACACGGTGTGAGTTTGAAGAAGATCTGAGGAGGATACTTTTCTTCACCCAAAAAAACACTAAGGGGTACCTGTTTGTGTTTTTTTAGACTAAATTTTTGACCGTCTCAGATTTCTTCCAAACTCACGATGTTGATTAAGCAGGTCCTGACTTACACAGGGGTGTGATTATTTTCAGCCTATGAAATCCTAAAGCTGAGAATTGAGGACTTACGTAACTGGGATTTTCTCTCAATTGGTTTATTGGTGTTGAATATATTGGAATTAAATTTATGAACTTGTTATACGTCCAATAAAGCAAAATACAGATGCGGTGTAGAGTATATTGGACTGACTAGGCTTTTCTTATCTCACCCTTCTACTCATGGGTTTACCTAGCTTCACTGGAAGTAGGAATCCCATCATGAAATTTACAGTTATACATTTTATGCAGCACAACATGTCCCTATATCTCAGCTTTGGGATGTGGTAGGGCAAAAATTACCGCACCACTCTCGTCGTCAGGACCTCCCTGACACACGGTGTGAGTTTGAAGAAGATCTGAGGAGGTCACTTTTTTTCACCCAAAAAACACAAAGGGGTACCCCTTTGTGTTTTTTTAGACTAAATTTTTGACCGTCTCAGATTTCTTCCAAACTCACGTTGTTGATTAAGCAGGTCCTGACTTACACAGGGGTGTGATTATTTTCAGCCTATCTAATCCCAAAGCTGAGAATTGAGGACTTACGTAACTGGGATTTTCTCTCAATTGGTTTATTGGTGTTGAATATATTGGAATTGAATTTATGAACTTGGGCAAAAATTACCACACCACTCTCGTCGTCAGGACCTCCCTGACACACGGTGTGAGTTTGAAGAAGATCTGAGGAGGATACTTTTTTCACCCAAAAAACACTAAGGGGTACCTGTTTGTGTTTTTTTAGACTAAATTTTTGACCGTCTCAGATTTCTTCCAAACTCACGATGTTGATTAAGCAGGTCCTGACTTACACAGGGGTGTGATTATTTTCAGCCTATCTAATCCTAAAGCTGAGAATTGAGGACTTACGTAACTGGGATTTTCTCTCAATTGGTTTATTGGTGTTGAATATATTGGAATTAAATTTATGAACTTGTTATACGTCCAATAAAGCAAAATACAGATGCGGTATATTGGACTGACTAGGCTTTTCTTATCTCACCCTTCTACTCATGGGTTTACCTAGCTTCACTGGAAGTAGGAATCCCATCATGA
This sequence comes from Hoplias malabaricus, assembly GCF_029633855.1. Lineage (NCBI taxonomy): Eukaryota > Metazoa > Chordata > Actinopteri > Characiformes > Erythrinidae > Hoplias > Hoplias malabaricus. The sequence goes on along the minus strand of NC_089815.1, from coordinate 35,912,094 downwards.
AATTTACAGTTATACATTTTATGCAGCACAACATGTCCCTATATCTCAGCTTTGGGATGTGGTAGGGCAAAAATTACCGCACCACTCTCGTCGTCAGGACCTCCTTGACACACGGTGTGAGTTTGAAGAAGATCTGAGGAGGATACTTTTTTTCACCCAAAAAAACACTAAGGGGTACCCCTTTGTGTTTTTTTTTTTTGACTAAAATTTTGACCGTCTCAGATTTCTTCCAAACTCACGATGTTGATTAAGCAGGTCCTGACTTACACAGGGGTGTGATTATTTTCAGCCTATCTCATCCCAAAGCTGAGAATTGAGGACTTACGTAACTGGGATTTTCTCTCAATAGGTTTATTGGTGTTGAATATATTGGAATTAAATTTATGAACTTGTTATACATCCAATAAAGCAAAATACAGATGCGGTGTAGAGTATATTGGACTGACTAGGCTTTTCTTATCTCACCCTTCTACTCATGGGTTTACCTAGCTTCACTGGAAGTAGGAATCCTATCATGAAATTTACGGTTATACATTTTATGCAGCACAACATGTCCCTATATCTCAGCTTTGGGATGTGGTAGGGCAAAAATTACCACACCACTCTCGTCGTCAGGACCTCCCTGACACACGGTGTGAGTTTGAAGAAGATCTGAGGAGGTCACTTTTTTTCACCCAAAAAAACACAAAGGGGTACCCCTTTGTGTTTTTTAGACTAAATTTTTGACCGTCTCAGATTTCTTCCAAACTCACGATGTTGATTAAGCAGGTCCTGACTTACACAGGGGTGTGATTATTTTCAGCCTATCTAATCCCAAAGCTGAGAATTGAGGACTTACGTAACTGGGATTTTCTCTCAATTGGTTTATTGTTGTTGAATATATTGGAATTAAATTTATGAACTTGTTATACGTCCAATAAAGCAAAATACAGATGCAGTATATTGGACTGACTAGGCTTTTCTTATCTCACCCTTCTACTCATGGGTTTACCTAGCTTCACTGGAAGTAGGAATCCCATCATGAAATTTACAGTTATACATTTTATGCAGCACAACATGTCCCTATATCTCAGCTTTGGGATGTGGTAGGGCAAAATTTACCACACTACTCTCGTCGTCAGGACCTCCCTGACACACGGTGTGAGTTTGAAGAAGATCTGAGGAGATCACTTTTTTCACCCAAAAAAACACTAAGGGGTACCTGTTTGTGTTTTTTTAGACTAAGTTTTTGACCGTCTCAGATTTCTTCCAAACTCACGATGTTGATTAAGCAGGTCCTGACTTACACAGGGGTGTGATTATTTTCAGCCTATCTAATCCCAAAGCTGAGAAATGAGGACTTACGTAACTGGGATTTTCTCTCAATTGGTTTATTGGTGTTGAATATATTGGAATTGAATTTATGAACTTGGGCAAAAATTACCACACCACTCTCGTCGTCAGGACCTCCCTGACACACGGTGTGAGTTTGAAGAAGATCTGAGGAGGATACTTTTCTTCACCCAAAAAAACACTAAGGGGTACCTGTTTGTGTTTTTTTAGACTAAATTTTTGACCGTCTCAGATTTCTTCCAAACTCACGATGTTGATTAAGCAGGTCCTGACTTACACAGGGGTGTGATTATTTTCAGCCTATGAAATCCTAAAGCTGAGAATTGAGGACTTACGTAACTGGGATTTTCTCTCAATTGGTTTATTGGTGTTGAATATATTGGAATTAAATTTATGAACTTGTTATACGTCCAATAAAGCAAAATACAGATGCAGTGTAGAGTATATTGGACTGACTAGGCTTTTCTTATCTCACCCTTCTACTCATGGGTTTACCTAGCTTCAATGGAAGTAGGAATCCCATCATGAAATTTACAGTTATACATTTTATGCAGCACAACATGTCCCTATATCTCAGCTTTGGGATGTGGTAGGGCAAAAATTACCGCACCACTCTCGTCGTCAGGACCTCCTTGACACACGGTGTGAGTTTGAAGAAGATCTGAGGAGGATACTTTTCTTCACCCAAAAAAACACTAAGGGGTACCTGTTTGTGTTTTTTTAGACTAAATTTTTGACCGTCTCAGATTTCTTCCAAACTCACGATGTTGATTAAGCAGGTCCTGACTTACACAGGGGTGTGATTATTTTCAGCCTATGAAATCCTAAAGCTGAGAATTGAGGACTTACGTAACTGGGATTTTCTCTCAATTGGTTTATTGGTGTTGAATATATTGGAATTAAATTTATGAACTTGTTATACGTCCAATAAAGCAAAATACAGATGCAATGTAGGTTATATTGGACTGACTAGGCTTTTCTGATCGCACCCTTCTACTCGTGTGTTTACCTAGCTTCACTGGAAGTAGGAATCCCTTTGTGTTTTTTTAGACAAAATTTTTGACCATCTCAGATTTCTTCCAAACTCACGATGTTGATTAAGCAGGTCCTGACTTACACAGGGGTGTGATTATTTTCAGCCTATCTAATCCCAAAGCTGAGAATTGAGGACTTACGTAACTGTGATTTTCTCTCAATTGGTTTATTGGTGTTGAATATATTGGAATTAAATTTATGAACTTGTTATACGTCCAATAAAGCACAATACAGATGCAGTGTAGAGTATATTGGACTGACTAGGCTTTTCTTATCTCAACCTTCTACTCGTATGTTTACCTAGCTTCACTGCGAGTAGGAATCCCATCATGAAATTTACAGTTATACAATTTATGCAGCACAACATGTGCCAACACTTTATTGGTGTTGAATATATTGGAATTAAATTTATGAGCTTGTTATACGTCCAATAAAGCAAAATACAGATGCAGTATAGAGTATATTGGACTGACTAGGCTTTTCTTATCTCACCCTTCTACTCATGGGTTTACCTAGCTTCACTGGAAGTAGGAGTCCCATCATGAAATTTACAGTTATACAGTTTATGCAGCACAACATGTCCCTATATCTCAGCTTTGGGATGTGGTAGGGCAAAAATTACCACACCATTGTCTTCGTCAGGACCTCTCTGACACACGGTGTGGGTTTGAAGAAGATCTTAAGAGGTCACATTTTTCACCCAAAAAAAACCCACTAGACTAAATTTTTGACCGTCTCAGATTTCTTCCAAACTCACGATGTTGATTAAGCAGGTCCTGACGTATACAGGGGTGTGATTATTTCCAGCCTATCTCATCCCAAAGCTGAGATATGAGGACTAACGTAACTGGGATTTTCTCTCAATAGGTTTATTGGTGTTGAATATATTGGAATTAAATTTATGAGCTTGTTATACGTCCAATAAAGCAAAATACAGATGCAGTGTAGGTTATATTGGACTGACTAGGCTTTTCTGATCGCACCCTTCTACTCATGTGTTTACCTAGCTTCACTGGAAGTAAGAATCCCATCATGAAATTTACAGTTATACATTTTATGCAGCACAACATGTCCCTATATCTCAGCTTTGGGATGTGGTAGGGCAACAATTACCACACCACTGTCTTCGTCAGGACCTCCCTGAGATACGGTGTGGGTTTGAAGAAGATCTGAGGAGGTCACATTTTTCACCCAAAAAAAACCCACTAAGGGGTACCCCTTTGTGTTTTTTTAGACTAACTTTTTAACCGTCTCAGATTTCTTCCAAACTCATGATGTTGATTGAGCAGGTTCTGACTTACACAGGGGTGTGATTATTTTCAGCCTGTCTCATCCCAAAGCTGAGATATGAGGACTAACGTAACTGGGATTTTCTCTCAATAGGTTTATTGGTGTTGAATATATTGGAATTAAATTGATGAGCTTGTTATACGTCCAATAAAGCAAAATACAGATGCAATGTAGGTTATATTGGACTGACTAGGCTTTTCTGATCGCACCCTTCTACTCGTGTGTTTACCTAGCTTCACTGGAAGTAGGAATCCCATCATGAAATTTACAGTTATACATTTTATGCAGCACAACATGTCCCTATATCTCAGCTTTGGGATGTGGTAGGGCAAAAATTACCACACCACTCTCGTCGTCAGGACCTCCCTGATACACGGTGTGAGTTTGAAGAAGATCTGAGGAGGATACTTCTTTTCACGCAAAAAACCACTAAGGGGTACCCGTTTGTGTTTTTTTAGATTAAATTTTTGACCGTCTCAGATTTCTTCCAAACTCACGATGTTGATTAAGCAGGTCCTGACTTACACAGGGGTGTGATTATTTTCAGCCTATCTAATCCCAAAGCTGAGAATTGAGGACTTACGTAACTGTGATTTTCTCTCAATTGGTTTATTGGTGTTGAATATATTGGAATTAAATTTATGAACTTGTTATACGTCCAATAAAGCACAATACAGATGCAGTGTAGAGTATATTGGACTGACTAGGCTTTTCTTATCTCAACCTTCTACTCGTGTGTTTACCTAGCTTCACTGCGAGTAGGAATCCCATCATGAAATTTACAGTTATACAATTTATGCAGCACAACATGTGCCTATATCTCAGCTTTGGGATGTGGTAGAGCAACAATTACCACACCACTGTCATCATCAGGACCTCCCTGACACACGGTGTGGGGTTGAAGAAGATCTTAGGAGGTCACATTTTTCACCTAAAAAAAAAACACTAAGGGGTACCCCTTTGTGTTTTTTTTAGACTAACTTTTTAACCGTCTCAGATTTCTTCCAAACTCATGATGTTGATTGAGCAGGTCCTGACTTACACAGGGGTGTGATTATTTTCAGCCTGTCTCATCCCAAAGCTGAGATATGAGGACTAACGTAACTGGGATTTTCTCTCAATAGGTTTATTGGTGTTGAATATATTGGAATTAAATTTATGAGCTTGTTATACGTCCAATAAAGCAAAATACAGATGCAATGTAGGTTATATTGGACTGACTAGGCTTTTCTGATCGCACCCTTCTACTCATGTGTTTACCTAGCTTCACTGGAAGTAGGAATCCCATCATGAAATTTACAGTTATACATTTTATGCAGCACAACATGTCCCTATATCTCAGCTTTGGGATGTGGTAGGGCAAAAATTACCACACCACTCTCGTCATCAGGACCTCCCTGACACACGGTGTGCGTTTGAAGAAAATCTGAGGAGGTCACTTTTTTCACCCAAAAAAACACAAAGGGGTACCCCTTTGTGTTTTTTTTAGACTAACTTTTTAACCATCTCAGATTTCTTCCAAACTCACGATGTTGATTGAGCAGGTCCTGACTTACACAGGGGTGTGATTATTTTTAGCCTATCTCATCCCAAAGCTGAGATATGAGGACTAACGTAACTGGGATTTTCTCTCAAAATGTTTATTGGTGTTGAATATATTGGAATTAAATTTATGAACTTGTTATACGTCCAATAAAGCAAAATACAGATGCAGTGTAGAGTATATTGGACTGACTAGGCTTTTCTTATCTCACCCTTCTACTCATGGGTTTACCTAGCTTCACTGGAAGTAGGAATCCCATCATGAAATTTACAGTTATACATTTTATGCAGCACAACAAGTCCCTATATCTCAGCTTTGGGATGTGGTAGGGCAAAAATTACCACACTACTCTCGTCGTCAGGACCTCCCTGACACACGATGTGAGTTTGAAGAAGATCTGAGGAGGTCACTTTTTTCACCCAAAAAAACACTAAGGGGTACCTGTTTGTGTTTTTTTAGACTAAATTTTTGACCGTCTCAGATTTCTTCCAAACTCACGATGTTGATTAAGCAGGTCCTGACTTACACAGGGGTGTGATTATTTTCAGCCTATCTCATCCCAAAGCTGAGATATGAGGACTTACGTAACTGGGATTTTCTCTCAATAGGTTTATTGGTGTTGAATATATTGGAATTAAATTTATGAACTTGTTATACGTCCAATAAAGCAAAATACAGATGCAGTGTAGAGTATATTGGACTGACTAGGCTTTTCTTATCTCACCCTTCTACTCATGGGTTTACCTAGCTTCACTGGAAAGAGGAATCCCATCATGAAATTTACAGTTATACATTTTATGCAGCACAACATGTCCCTAGATCTCAGCTTTGGGATGTGGTAGGGCAAAAATTACCACACCACTCTCGTCATCAGGACCTCCCTGACAGACGGTGTGAGTTTGAAGAAGATCTGAGGAGGTCACTTTTTTTCACCCAAAAAAACACAAAGGGGTACCCCTTTGTGTTTTTTTAGACTAAATTTTTGACCGTCTCAGATTTCTTCCAAACTCACAATGTTGATTAAGCAGGTCCTGACTTACACAGGGGTGTGATTATTTTCAGCCTATCTCATCCCAAAGCTGAGAATTGAGGACTTACGTAACTGGGATTTTCTCTCAATAGGTTTATTGGTGTTGAATATATTGGAATTAAATTTATGAACTTGTTATACGTCCAATAAAGCAAAATACAGATGCAATGTAGGTTAGATTGGACTGACTAGGCTTTTCTGATCGCACCCTTCTACTCGTGTGTTTACCTAGCTTCACTGGAAGTAGGAATCCCATCATGAAATTTACAGTTATACATTTTATGCAGCACAACATGTCCCTATTTCTCAGCTTTGGGATGTGGTAGGGCAAAAATTACCACACCACTCTCGTCGTCAGGACCTCCCTGATACACGGTGTGAGTTTGAAGAAGATCTGAGGAGGATACTTCTTTTCACGCAAAAAACCACTAAGGGGTACCCGTTTGTGTTTTTGTAGATTAAATTTTTGACCGTCTCAGATTTCTTCCAAACTCACGATGTTGATTAAGCAGGTCCTGACTTACACAGGGGTGTGATTATTTTCAGCCTATCTAATCCCAAAGCTGAGAATTGAGGACTTACGTAACTGTGATTTTCTCTCAATTGGTTTATTGGTGTTGAATATATTGGAATTAAATTTATGAACTTGTTATACGTCCAATAAAGCACAATGCAGATGCAGTGTAGAGTATATTGGACTGACTAGGCTTTTCTTATCTCACCCTTCTACTCATGTGTTTACCTAGCTTCACTGGAAGTAAGAATCCCATCATGAAATTTACAGTTATACATTTTATGCAGCACAACATGTCCCTATATCTCAGCTTTGGGATGTGGTAGGGCAACAATTACCACACCACTGTCTTCGTCAGGACCTCCCTGAGATACGGTGTGGGTTTGAAGAAGATCTGAGGAGGTCACATTTTTCACCCAAAAAAACACTACCCCTTTGTGTTTTTTTAGACAAAATTTTTGACCGTCTCAGATTTCTTCCAAACTCACAATGTTGATTGAGCCGGCCGTGACTTACACAGGGGTGTGATTATTTCCAGCCTATCTCATCCCAAAGCTGAGATATGAGGACTAACGTAACTGGGATTTTCTCTCAATAGGTTTATTGGTGTTGAATATATTGGAATTAAATTTATGAGCTTGTTATACGTCCAATAAAGCAAAATACAGATGCAGTGTAGAGTATATTGGACTGACTAGGCTTTTCTTATCTCACCCTTCTACTCATGGGTTTACCTAGCTTCACTGGAAGTAGGAATCCCATCATGAAATTTACAGTTATACATTTTATGCAGCATAACATGTCCCTATATCTCAGCTTTGGGATGTGGTAGGGCAAAAATTACCACACTACTCTCGTCGTCAGGACCTCCCTGACACACGGTGTGAGTTTGAAGAAGATCTGAGGAGGTCACTTTTTTCACCCAAAAAAACACTAAGGGGTACCTGTTTGTGTTTTTTTAGACTAAATTTTTGACCGTCTCAGATTTCTTCCAAACTCATGATGTTGATTAAGCAGGTCCTGACTTACACAGGGGTGTGATTATTTTCAGCCTATCTCATCCCAAAGCTGAGATATGAGGACTTACGTAACTGGGATTTTCTCTCAATAGGTTTATTGGTGTTGAATATATTGGAATTAAATTTATGAACTTGTTATACGTCCAATAAAGCAAAATACAGATGCAGTGTAGAGTATATTGGACTGACTAGGCTTTTCTTATCTCACCCTTCTACTCATGGGTTTACCTAGCTTCACTGGAAAGAGGAATCCCATCATGAAATTTACAGTTATACATTTTATGCAGCACAACATGTCCCTATATCTCAGCTTTGGGATGTGGTAGGGCAAAAATTACCACACTACTCTCGTCATCAGAACCTCCCTGACACACGGTGTGAGTTTGAAGAAGATCTGAGGAGGATACTTTTTTTCACCCAAAAAAACACTAAGGGGTACCCCTTTGTGTTTTTTTTTTTTGACTAAAATTTTGACCGTCTCAGATTTCTTCCAAACTCACGATGTTGATTAAGCAGGTCCTGACTTAGACAGGGGTGTGATTATTTTCAGCCTATCTCATCCCAAAGCTGAGAATTGAGGACTTACGTAACTGGGATTTTCTCTCAATTGGTTTATTGGTGTTGAATATATTGGAATTAAATTTATGAACTTGTTATACGTCCAATAAAGCAAAATACAGATGCAGTGTAGAGTATATTGGACTGACTAGGCTTTTCTTATCTCACCCTTCTACTCATGGGTTTACCTAGCTTCACTGGAAGTAAGAATCCCATCATGAAATTTACAGCTATACATTTTATGCAGCACAACATGTCCCTATATCTCAGCTTTGGGATGTGGTAGGGCAAAAATTACCACACCACTCTCGTCATCAGGACCTCACTGACACACGGTGTGAGTTTGAAGAAGATCTGAGGAGGTCACTTTTTTCACCCAAAAAAACACAAAGGGGTACCCCTTTGTGTTTTTTTTAGACTAACTTTTTAACCGTCTCAGATTTCTTCCAAACTCACGATGTTGATTGAGCAGGTCCTGACTTACACAGGGGTGTGATTATTTTTAGGCTATCTCATCCCAAATCTGAGATATGAGGACTAACGTAACTGGGATTTTCTCTCAAAATGTTTATTGGTGTTGAATATATTGGAATTAAATTTATGAGCTTGTTATACGTCCAATAAAGCAAAATACAGATGCAGTGTAGGTTATATTGGACTGACTAGGCTTTTCTGATCGCACCCTTCTACTCATGTGTTTACCTAGCTTCATTGGAAGTAGGAATCCCATCATGAATTTTACAGTTATACATTTTATGCAGCACAACATGTCCCTATATCTCAGCTTTGGAATGTGGTAGGGCAAAAATTACCACACCACTCTCGTCGTCAGGACCTCCCTGACACACGGTGTGAGTTTGAAGAAGATCTGAGGAGGTCACTTTTTTTCACCCAAAAAAACCCAAAGGGGTACCCCTTTGTGTTTTTTTAGACTAAATTTTTAACCGTCTCAGATTTCTTCCAAACTCACGATGTTGATTAAGCAGGTCCTGACTTACACTGATTATTTTCAGCCTATCTAATCCCAAAGCTGAGAATTGAGGACTTACGTATTTGGGATTTTCTCTCAATTGGTTTATTGGTGTTGAATATATTGGAATTGAATTTATGAACTTGGGCAAAAATTACCACACCACTCTCGTCGTCAGGACCTCCCTGACACACGGTGTGAGTTTGAAGAAGATCTGAGGAGGATACTTTTTTTCACCCAAAAAAACACTAAGGGGTACCTGTTTGTGTTTTTTTAGACTAAATTTTTGACCGTCTCAGATTTCTTCCAAACTCACGATGTTGATTAAGCAGGTCCTGACTTACACAGGGGTGTGATTATTTTCAGCCTATCTAATCCTAAAGCTGAGAATTGAGGACTTACGTAACTGGGATTTTCTCTCAATTGGTTTATTGGTGTTGAATATATTGGAATTAAATTTATGAACTTGTTATACGTCCAATAAAGCAAAATACAGATGCAGTGTAGAGTATATTGGACTGACTAGGCTTTTCTGATCGCACCCTTCTACTCATGTGTTTACCTAGCTTCATTGGAAGTAGGAATCCCATCATGAAATTTACAGTTATACATTTTATGCAGCACAACATGTCCCTATATCTCAGCTTTGGGATGTGGTAGGGCAAAAATTACCACACCACTCTCGTCGTTAGGACCTCCCTGACAAACGGTGTGAGTTTGAAGAAGATCTGAGGAGGTCACTTTTTTTCACCCAAAAAAACACAAAGGGGTACCCCTTTGTGTTTTTTTAGACAAAATTTTTGACCGTCTCAGATTTCTTCCAAACTCACGATGTTGATTAAGCAGGTCCTGACTTACACAGGGGTGTGATTATTTTCAGCCTATCTAATCCCAAAGCTGAGAATTGAGGACTTACGTAACTGGGATTTTCTCTCAATTGGTTTATTGGTGTTGAATATATTGGAATTGAATTTATGAACTTGGGCAAAAATTACCACACCACTCTCGTCGTCAGGACCTCCCTGACACACGGTGTGAGTTTGAAGAAGATCTGAGGAGGATACTTTTTTTCACCCAAAAAAACACTAAGGGGTACCTGTTTGTGTTTTTTTAGACTAAATTTTTGACCGTCTCAGATTTCTTCCAAACTCACGATGTTGATTAAGCAGGTCCTGACTTACACAGGGGTGTGATTATTTTCAGCCTATCTAATCCTAAAGCTGAGAATTGAGGACTTACGTAACTGGGATTTTCTCTGAATTGGTTTATTGGTGTTGAATATATTGGAATTAAATTTATGAACTTGTTATACGTCCAATAAAGCAAAATACAGATGCAGTGTAGAGTATATTGGACTGACTAGGCTTTTCTTATCTCACCCTTCTACTCATGGGTTTACCTAGCTTCACTGGAAGTAAGAATCCCATCATGAAATTTACAACTATACATTTTATGCAGCACAACATGTCCCTATATCTCAGCTTTGGGATGTGGTAGGGCAAAAATTACCACACCACTGTCTTCGTCAGGACCTCCCTGACACACGGTGTGGGTTTGAAGAAGATCTGAGGAGGTCACATTTTTCACCCAAAAAAACACTAAGGGGTAGCCCTTTGTGTTTTTTTAGACTAAATTTTTGACCGTCTCAGATTTCTTCCAAACTCATGATGTTGATTAAGCAGGTCCTGACTTACACAGGGGTGTGATTATTTTCAGCCTATCTCATCCCAAAGCTGAGATATGAGGACTAACGTAACTGGGATTTTCTCTCAATAGGTTTATTGGTGTTGAATATATTGGAATTAAATTTATGAGCTTGTTATACGTCCAATAAAGCAAAATACAGATGCAATGTAGGTTATATTGGACTGCCTAGGCTTTTCTGATCGCACCCTTCTACTCATGGGTTTACCTAGCTTCACTGGAAGTAAGAATCCCATCATGAAATTTACAGCTATACATTTTATGCAGCACAACATGTCCCTATATCTCAGCTTTGGGATGTGGTAGGGCAAAAATTACCACACCACTCTCGTCATCAGGACCTCACTGACACACGGTGTGAGCTTGAAGAAGATCTGAGGAGGTCACTTTTTTCACCCAAAAAAACACTAAGGGGTACCTGTTTGTGTTTTTTTAGACTAAATTTTTGACCGTCTCAGATTTCTTCCAAACTCACGATGTTGATTAAGCAGGTCCTGACTTACACAGGGGTGTGATTATTTTCAGCCTATCTAATCCCAAAGCTGAGAATTGAGGACTTACATAACTGGGATTTTCTCTCAATTGGTTTATTGGTGTTGAATATATTGGAATTGAATTTATGAACTTGGGCAAAAATTACCACACCACTCTCGTCGTCAGGACCTCCCTGACACACGGTGTGAGTTTGAAGAAGATCTGAGGAGGATACTTTTTTTCACCCAAAAAAACACTAAGGGGTACCTGTTTGTGTTTTTTTAGACTAAATTTTTGACCGTCTCAGATTTCTTCCAAACTCACGATGTTGATTAAGCAGGTCCTGACTTACACAGGGGTGTGATTATTTTCAGCCTATCTCATCCCAAAGCTGAGATATGAGGACTTACGTAACTGGGATTTTCTCTCAATAGGTTTATTGGTGTTGAATATATTGGAATTAAATTTATGAGCTTGTTATACGTCCAATAAAGCAAAATACAGATGCAATGTAGGTTATATTGGACTGCCTAGGCTTTTCTGATCGCACCCTTCTACTCATGGGTTTACCTAGCTTCACTGGAAGTAAGAATCCCATCATGAAATTTACAGCTATACATTTTATGCAGCACAACATGTCCCTATATCTCAGCTTTGGGATGTGGTAGGTCAAAAATTACCACACCACTCTCGTCATCAGGACCTCACTGACACACGGTGTGAGTTTGAAGAAGATCTGAGGAGGTCACTTTTTTCACCCAAAAAAACACTAAGGGGTACCCCTTTGTGTTTTTTTAGACTAAATTTTTGACCGTCTCAGATTTCTTCCAAACTCACGATGTTGATTAAGCAGGTCCTGACTTACACAGGGGTGTGATTATTTTCAGCCTATCTAATCCCAAAGCTGAGAATTGAGGACTTACGTAACTGGGATTTTCTCTCAATTGGTTTATTGGTGTTGAATATATTGGAATTGAATTTATGAACTTGGGCAAAAATTACCACACCACTCTCGTCGTCAGGACCTCCCTGACACACGGTGTGAGTTTGAAGAAGATCTGAGGAGGATACTTTTTTTCACCCAAAAAAACACTAAGGGGTACCTGTTTGTGTTTTTTTAGACTAAATTTTTGACCGTCTCAGATTTCTTCCAAACTCACGATGTTGATTAAGCAGGTCCTGACTTACACAGGGGTGTGATTATTTTCAGCCTATCTAATCCTAAAGCTGAGAATTGAGGACTTACGTAACTGGGATTTTCTCTCAATTGGTTTATTGGCGTTGAATATATTGGAATTAAATTTATGAACTTGTTATACGTCCAATAAAGCAAAATACAGATGCGGTGTAGAGTATATTGGACTGACTAGGCTTTTCTTATCTCACCCTTCTACTCATGGGTTTACCTAGCTTCACTGGAAGTAAGAATCCCATCATGAAATTTACAACTATACATTTTATGCAGCACAACATGTCCCTATATCTCAGCTTTGGGATGTGGTAGGGCAAAAATTACCACACCACTGTCTTCGTCAGGACCTCCCTGACACACGGTGTGGGTTTGAAGAAGATCTGAGGAGGTCACATTTTTCACCCAAAAAAACACTAAGGGGTACCTGTTTGTGTTTTTTTAGACTAAATTTTTGACCGTCTCAGATTTCTTCCAAACTCACGATGTTGATTAAGCAGGTCCTGACTTACACAGGGGTGTGATTATTTTCAGCCTATCTCATCCCAAAGCTGAGATATGAGGACTTACGTAACTGGGATTTTCTCTCAATAGGTTTATTGGTGTTGAATATATTGGAATTAAATTTATGAACTTGTTATACGTCCAATAAAGCAAAATACAGATGCAGTGTAGAGTATATTGGACTGACTAGGCTTTTCTTATCTCACCCTTCTACTCATGTGTTTACCTAGCTTCACTGGAAGTAGGAATCCCATCATGAAATTTACAGTTATACATTTTATGCAGCACAACATGTCCCTATATCTCAGCTTTGGGATGTGGTAGGGCAAAAATTACCACACTACTCTCGTCATCAGGACCTCCCTGACACACGGTGTGAGTTTGAAAAACATCTGAGGAGGTCACTTTTTTCACCCAAAAAAACACTAAGGGGTACCTGTTTGTGTTTTTTTAGACTAAATTTTTGACCGTCTCAGATGTCTTCCAAACTCACGATGTTGATTAAGCAGGTCCTGACTTACACAGGGGTGTGATTATTTTCAGCCTATCTCATCCCAAAGCTGAGATATGAGGACTTACGTAACTGGGATTTTCTCTCAATTGGTTTATTGGAATTGAATTTATGAACTTGGGCAAAAATTACCACACCACTCTCTTCGTCAGGACCTCCCTGACACATGGTTTGAGTTTGAAGAAGGTCTGAGGAGGATACTTTTTTTCACTCAAAAAAACACTAAGGGGTACCCTTTTGTGTTTTTTTTTTTGATTAAAATTATGACCGTCTCAGATTTCTTCCAAACTCACGATGTTGATTAAGCAGGTCCTGACTTACACAGGGGTGTGATTATTTTCAGCCTATCTAATCCTAAAGCTGAGAATTGAGGACTTACGTAACTGGGATTTTCTCTCAATTGGTTTATTGGTGTTGAATATATTGGAATTAAATTTATGAACTTGTTATACGTCCAATAAAGCAAAATACAGATGCGGTATATTGGACTGACTAGGCTTTTCTTATCTCACCCTTCTACTCATGGGTTTACCTAGCTTCACTGGAAGTAGGAATTCCATCGTGAAATTTACAGTTATACATTTTATGCAGCACAACATGTCCCTATATCTCAGCTTTGGGATGTGGTAGGGCAAAAATTACCGCACTACTCTCGTCGTCAGGACCTCCCTGACACACGGTGTGAGTTTGAAGAAGATCTGAGGAGATCACTTTTTTCACCCAAAAAAACACTAAGGGGTACCTGTTTGTGTTTTTTTAGACTAAATTTTTGACCGTCTCAGATGTCTTCCAAACTCACGATGTTGATTAAGCAGGTCCTGACTTACACAGGGGTGTGATTATTTTCAGCCTATCTCATCCCAAAGCTGAGATATGAGGACTTACGTAACTGGGATTTTCTCTCAATTGGTTTATTGGTGTTGAATATATTGGAATTGAATTTATGAACTTGGGCAAAAATTATCACACCACTCTCTTCGTCAGGACCTCCCTGACACATGGTTTGAGTTTGAAGAAGATCTGAGGAGGATACTTTTTTTCACCCAAAAAAACACTAAAGGGTACCCTTTTGCGTTTTTTTTTTTGACTAAAATTATGACCGTCTCAGATTTCTTCCAAACTCACGATGTTGATTAAGCAGGTCCTGACTTACACAGGGGTGTGATTATTTTCAGCCTATCTCATCCCAAAGCTGAGATATGAGGACTTACGTAACTGGGATTTTCTCTCAATAGGTTTATTGGTGTTGAATATATTGGAATTAAATTTATGAACTTGTTATACATCCAATAAAGCAAAATACAGATGCAGTGTAGAGTATATTGGACTGACTAGGCTTTTCTTATCTCACCCTTCTACTCATGGGTTTACCTAGCTTCATTGGAAGTAGGAATCCCATCATGAAATTTACAGTTATACATTTTATGCAGCACAACATGTCCCTATATCTCAGCTTTGGGATGTGGTAGGGCAAAAATTACCACACCACTCTCGTCGTCAGGACCTCCCTGACACACGGTGTGAGTTTGAAGAAGATCTGAGGAGGTCACTTTTTTTCACCCAAAAAAACACAAAGGGGTACCTGTTTGTGTTTTTTTAGACTAAATTTTTGACCGTCTCAGATTTCTTCCAAACTCACGATGTTGATTAAGCAGGTCCTGACTTACACAGGGGTGTGATTATTTTCAGCCTATCTAATCCCAAAGCTGAGAAATGAGGACTTACGTAACTGGGATTTTCTCTCAATTGGTTTATTGGTGTTGAATATATTGGAATTGAATTTATGAACTTGGGCAAAAATTACCACACCACTCTCGTCGTCAGGACCTCCCTGACACACGGTGTGAGTTTGAAGAAGATCTGAGGAGGATACTTTTCTTCACCCAAAAAAACACTAAGGGGTACCTGTTTGTGTTTTTTTAGACTAAATTTTTGACCGTCTCAGATTTCTTCCAAACTCACGATGTTGATTAAGCAGGTCCTGACTTACACAGGGGTGTGATTATTTTCAGCCTATGAAATCCTAAAGCTGAGGATTGAGGACTTACGTAACTGGGATTTTCTCTCAATTGGTTTATTGGTGTTGAATATATTGGAATTAAATTTATGAACTTGTTATACGTCCAATAAAGCAAAATACAGATGCGGTATATTGGACTGACTAGGCTTTTCTTATCTCACCCTTCTACTCATGGGTTTACCTAGCTTCACTGGAAGTAGGAATCCTATCATGAAATTTACGGTTATACATTTTATGCAGCACAACATGTCCCTATATCTCAGCTTTGGGATGTGGTAGGGCAAAATTTACCACACTACTCTCGTCGTCAGGACCTCCCTGACACACGGTGTGAGTTTGAAGAAGATCTGAGGAGATCACTTTTTTCACCCAAAAAAACACTAAGGGGTACCTGTTTGTGTTTTTTAGACTAAATTTTTGACCGTCTCAGATTTCTTCCAAACTCACGATGTTGATTAAGCAGGTCCTGACTTACACAGGGGTGTGATTATTTTCAGCCTATCTCATCCCAAAGCTGAGATATGAGGACTTACGTAACTGGGATTTTCTCTCAATAGGTTTATTGGTGTTGAATATATTGGAATTAAATTTATGAACTTGTTATACGTCCAATAAAGCAAAATACAGATGCAGTGTAGAGTATATTGGACTGACTAGGCTTTTCTTATCTCACCCTTCTACTCATGGGTTTACCTAGCTTCACTGGAAGTAGGAATCCCATCATGAAATTTACAGTTATACATTTTATGCAGCACAACATGTCCCTATATCTCAGCTTTGGGACGTGGTAGGGCAAGAATTACCGCACCACTCTCGTCGTCAGGACCTCCTTGATACACGGTGTGAGTTTGAAGAAGATCTGAGGAGGATACTTTTTTTCACCCAAAAAAACACTAAGGGGTACCCCTTTGTGTTTTTTTTTTTTAGACTAAATTTTTGACCGTCTCAGATTTCTTCCAAACTCACGATGTTGATTAAGCAGGTCCTGACTTACACAGGGGTGTGATTATTTTCAGCCTATCTAATCCCAAAGCTGAGAATTGAGGACTTACGTAACTGGGATTTTCTCTCAATTGGTTTATTGGTGTTGAATATATTGGAATTGAATTTATGAACTTGGGCAAAAATTACCACACCACTCTCGTCGTCAGGACCTCCCTGACACACGGTGTGAGTTTGAAGAAGATCTGAGGAGATCACTTTTTTCACCCAAAAAAACACTAAGGGGTACCTGTTTGTGTTTTTTTAGACTAAATTTTTGACCATCTCAGATTTCTTCCAAACTCACGATGTTGATTAAGCAGGTCCTGACTTACACAGGGGTGTGATTATTTTCAGCCTATCTCATCCCAAAGCTGAGATATGAGGACTTACGTAACTGGGATTTTCTCTCAATAGGTTTATTGGTGTTGAATATATTGGAATTAAATTTATGAACTTGTTATACGTCCAATAAAGCAAAATACAGATGCAGTGTAGAGTATATTGGACTGACTAGGCTTTTCTTATCTCACCCTTCTACTCATGTGTTTACCTAGCTTCACTGGAAGTAGGAATCCCATCATGAAATTTACAGTTATACATTTTATGCAGCACAACATGTCCCTATATCTCAGCTTTGGGATGTGGTAGGGCAAAAATTACCACACTACTCTCGTCATCAGGACCTCCCTGACACACGGTGTGAGTTTGAAGAAGATCTGAGGAGGTCACTTTTTTCACCCAAAAAAACACTAAGGGGTACCCCTTTGTGTTTTTTTAGACTAAATTTTTGACCGTCTCAGATTTCTTCCAAACTCACGATGTTGATTAAGCAGGTCCTGACTTACACAGGGGTGTGATTATTTTCAGCCTATCTCATCCCAAAGCTGAGATATGAGGACTTACGTAACTGGGATTTTCTCTCAATTGGTTTATTGGTGTTGAATATATTGGAATTGAATTTATGAACTTGGGCAAAAATTACCACACCACTCTCTTCGTCAGGATCTCCCTGACACATGGTTTGAGTTTGAAGAAGATCTGAGGAGGATACTTTTTTTCACCCAAAAAAACACTAAGGGCTACCCTTTTGTGTTTTTTTTTTGACTAAAATTATGACCGTCTCAGATTTCTTCCAAACTCACGATGTGGATTAAGCAGGTCCTGACTTACACAGGGGTGTGATTATTTTCAGCCTATCTCATCCCAAAGCTGAGAATTGAGGACTTACGTAACTGGGATTTTCTCTCAATAGGTTTATTGGTGTTGAATATATTGGAATTAAATTTATGAACTTGTTATACATCCAATAAAGCAAAATACAGATGCGGTGTAGAGTATATTGGACTGACTAGGCTTTTCTTATCTCACCCTTCTACTCATGGGTTTACCTAGCTTCACTGGAAGTAGGAATCCTATCATGAAATTTACGGTTATACATTTTATGCAGCACAACATGTCCCTATATCTCAGCTTTGGGATGTGGTAGGGCAAAAATTACCACACCACTCTCGTCGTCAGGACCTCCCTGACACACGGTGTGAGTTTGAAGAAGATCTGAGGAGGTCACTTTTTTTCACCCAAAAAAACACAAAGGGGGTACCTGTTTGTGTTTTTTTAGACTAAATTTTTGACCGTCTCAGATTTCTTCCAAACTCACGATGTTGATTAAGCAGGTCCTGACTTACACAGGGGTGTGATTATTTTCAGCCTATCTCATCCCAAAGCTGAGATATGAGGACTTACGTAACTGGGATTTTCTCTCAATAGGTTTATTGGTGTTGAATATATTGGAATTAAATTTATGAACTTGTTATACGTCCAATAAAGCAAAATACAGATGCAGTGTAGAGTATATTGGACTGACTAGGCTTTTCTTATCTCACCCTTCTACTCATGGGTTTACCTAGCTTCACTGGAAGTAGGAATCCCATCATGAAATTTATAGTTATACATTTTATGCAGCACAACATGTCCCTATATCTCAGCTTTGGGATGTGGTAGGGCAAAAATTACCACACCACTCTCGTCGTCAGGACCTCCCTGACACACGGTGTGAGTTTGAAGAAGATCTGAGGAGGTCACTTTTTTTCACCCAAAAAAACACAAAGGGGTATCTGTTTGTGTTTTTTTAGACAAAATTTTTGACCATCTCAGATTTCTTCCAAACTCACGATGTTGATTAAGCAGGTCCTGACTTACACAGGGGTGTGATTATTTTCAGCCTATCTAATCCCAAAGCTGAGAATTGAGGACTTACGTAACCTGGATTTTCTCTCAATTGGTTTATTGGTGTTGAATATATTGGAATTGAATTTATGAACTTGGGCAAAAATTACCGCACTACTCTCGTCGTAAGGACCTCCCTGACACACGGTGTGAGTTTGAAGAAGAGCTGAGGAGGATAGTTTTTTTCACCCAAAAAAACACTAAGGGGTACCCCTTTGTGTTTTTTTTTTTTTGACTAAAATTTTGACCATCTCAGATTTCTTCCAAACTCACGATGTTGATTAAGCAGGTCCTGACTTACACAGGGGTGTGATTATTTTCAGCCTATCTAATCCCAAAGCTGAGAATTGAGGACTTACGTAACCTGGATTTTCTCTCAATTGGTTTATTGGTGTTGAATATATTGGAATTGAATTTATGAACTTGGGCAAAAATTACCGCACTACTCTCGTCGTAAGGACCTCCCTGACACACGGTGTGAGTTTGAAGAAGAGCTGAGGAGGATAGTTTTTTTCACCCAAAAAAACACTAAGGGGTACCCCTTTGTGTTTTTTTTTTTTTGACTAAAATTTTGACCGTCTCAGATTTCTTCCAAACTCACGATGTTGATTAAGCAGGTCCTGACTTACACAGGGGTGTGATTATTTTCAGCCTATCTAATCCCAAAGCTGAGAATTGAGGACTTACGTAACTGGGATTTTCTCTCAATTGGTTTATTGGTGTTGAATATATTGGAATTGAATTTATGAACTTGGGCAAAAATTACCGCACTACTCTCGTCGTAAGGACCTCCCTGACACACGGTGTGAGTTTGAAGAAGAGCTGAGGAGGATACTTTTTTTCACCCAAAAAAACACTAAGGGGTACCCCTTTGTGTTTTTTTTTTTTTGACTAAAATTTTGACCGTCTCAGATTTCTTCCAAACTCACGATGTTGATTAAGCAGGTCCTGACTTACACAGGGGTGTGATTATTTTCAGCCTATCACATCCCAAAGCTGAGATATGAGGACTTACGTCACTGGGATTTTCTCTCAATAGGTTTATTGGTGTTGAATATATTGGAAATAAATTTATGAACTTGTTATACATCCAATAAAGCAAAATACAGATGCAGTATAGAGTATATTGGACTGACTAGGCTTTTCTTATCTCACCCTTCTACTCATGGGTTTACCTAGCTTCACTGGAAGTAGGAATTCCATCATGAAATTTACAGTTATACATTTTATGCAGCACAACATGTCCCTATATCTCAGCTTTGGGATGTGGTAGGGCAAAAATTACCGCACTACTCTCGTCGTCAGGACCTCCCTGACACACGGTGTGAGTTTGAAGAAGATCTGAGGAGATCACTTTTTTCACCCAAAAAAACACTAAGGGGTACCTGTTTGTGTTTTTTTAGACTAAATTTTTGACCGTCTCAGATGTCTTCCAAACTCACGATGTTGATTAAGCAGGTCCTGACTTACACAGGGGTGTGATTATTTTCAGCCTATCTCATCCCAAAGCTGAGATATGAGGACTTACGTAACTGGGATTTTCTCTCAATTGGTTTATTGGTGTTGAATATATTGGAATTGAATTTATGAACTTGGGCAAAAATTATCACACCACTCTCTTCGTCAAGACCTCCCTGACACATGGTTTGAGTTTGAAGAAGATCTGAGGAGGATACTTTTTTTCACCCAAAAAAACACTAAAGGGTACCCTTTTGCGTTTTTTTTTTTGACTAAAATTATGACCGTCTCAGATTTCTTCCAAACTCACGATGTTGATTAAGCAGGTCCTGACTTACACAGGGGTGTGATTATTTTCAGCCTATCTCATCCCAAAGCTGAGATATGAGGACTTACGTAACTGGGATTTTCTCTCAATAGGTTTATTGGTGTTGAATATATTGGAATTAAATTTATGAACTTGTTATACATCCAATAAAGCAAAATACAGATGCAGTGTAGAGTATATTGGACTGACTAGGCTTTTCTTATCTCACCCTTCTACTCATGGGTTTACCTAGCTTCATTGGAAGTAGGAATCCCATCATGAAATTTACAGTTATACATTTTATGCAGCACAACATGTCCCTATATCTCAGCTTTGGGATGTGGTAGGGCAAAAATTACCACACCACTCTCGTCGTCAGGACCTCCCTGACACACGGTGTGAGTTTGAAGAAGATCTGAGGAGGTCACTTTTTTTCACCCAAAAAAACACAAAGGGGTACCTGTTTGTGTTTTTTTAGACTAAATTTTTGACCGTCTCAGATTTCTTCCAAACTCACGATGTTGATTAAGCAGGTCCTGACTTACACAGGGGTGTGATTATTTTCAGCCTATCTAATCCCAAAGCTGAGAAATGAGGACTTACGTAACTGGGATTTTCTCTCAATTGGTTTATTGGTGTTGAATATATTGGAATTGAATTTATGAACTTGGGCAAAAATTACCACACCACTCTCGTCGTCAGGACCTCCCTGACACACGGTGTGAGTTTGAAGAAGATCTGAGGAGGATACTTTTCTTCACCCAAAAAAACACTAAGGGGTACCTGTTTGTGTTTTTTTAGACTAAATTTTTGACCGTCTCAGATTTCTTCCAAACTCACGATGTTGATTAAGCAGGTCCTGACTTACACAGGGGTGTGATTATTTTCAGCCTATGAAATCCTAAAGCTGAGGATTGAGGACTTACGTAACTGGGATTTTCTCTCAATTGGTTTATTGGTGTTGAATATATTGGAATTAAATTTATGAACTTGTTATACGTCCAATAAAGCAAAATACAGATGCGGTATATTGGACTGACTAGGCTTTTCTTATCTCACCCTTCTACTCATGGGTTTACCTAGCTTCACTGGAAGTAGGAATCCTATCATGAAATTTACGGTTATACATTTTATGCAGCACAACATGTCCCTATATCTCAGCTTTGGGATGTGGTAGGGCAAAATTTACCACACTACTCTCGTCGTCAGGACCTCCCTGACACACGGTGTGAGTTTGAAGAAGATCTGAGGAGATCACTTTTTTCACCCAAAAAAACACTAAGGGGTACCTGTTTGTGTTTTTTAGACTAAATTTTTGACCGTCTCAGATTTCTTCCAAACTCACGATGTTGATTAAGCAGGTCCTGACTTACACAGGGGTGTGATTATTTTCAGCCTATCTCATCCCAAAGCTGAGATATGAGGACTTACGTAACTGGGATTTTCTCTCAATAGGTTTATTGGTGTTGAATATATTGGAATTAAATTTATGAACTTGTTATACGTCCAATAAAGCAAAATACAGATGCAGTGTAGAGTATATTGGACTGACTAGGCTTTTCTTATCTCACCCTTCTACTCATGGGTTTACCTAGCTTCACTGGAAGTAGGAATCCCATCATGAAATTTACAGTTATACATTTTATGCAGCACAACATGTCCCTATATCTCAGCTTTGGGACGTGGTAGGGCAAGAATTACCGCACCACTCTCGTCGTCAGGACCTCCTTGATACACGGTGTGAGTTTGAAGAAGATCTGAGGAGGATACTTTTTTTCACCCAAAAAAACACTAAGGGGTACCCCTTTGTGTTTTTTTTTTTTAGACTAAATTTTTGACCGTCTCAGATTTCTTCCAAACTCACGATGTTGATTAAGCAGGTCCTGACTTACACAGGGGTGTGATTATTTTCAGCCTATCTAATCCCAAAGCTGAGAATTGAGGACTTACGTAACTGGGATTTTCTCTCAATTGGTTTATTGGTGTTGAATATATTGGAATTGAATTTATGAACTTGGGCAAAAATTACCACACCACTCTCGTCGTCAGGACCTCCCTGACACACGGTGTGAGTTTGAAGAAGATCTGAGGAGATCACTTTTTTCACCCAAAAAAACACTAAGGGGTACCTGTTTGTGTTTTTTTAGACTAAATTTTTGACCATCTCAGATTTCTTCCAAACTCACGATGTTGATTAAGCAGGTCCTGACTTACACAGGGGTGTGATTATTTTCAGCCTATCTCATCCCAAAGCTGAGATATGAGGACTTACGTAACTGGGATTTTCTCTCAATAGGTTTATTGGTGTTGAATATATTGGAATTAAATTTATGAACTTGTTATACGTCCAATAAAGCAAAATACAGATGCAGTGTAGAGTATATTGGACTGACTAGGCTTTTCTTATCTCACCCTTCTACTCATGTGTTTACCTAGCTTCACTGGAAGTAGGAATCCCATCATGAAATTTACAGTTATACATTTTATGCAGCACAACATGTCCCTATATCTCAGCTTTGGGATGTGGTAGGGCAAAAATTACCACACTACTCTCGTCATCAGGACCTCCCTGACACACGGTGTGAGTTTGAAGAAGATCTGAGGAGGTCACTTTTTTCACCCAAAAAAACACTAAGGGGTACCCCTTTGTGTTTTTTTAGACTAAATTTTTGACCGTCTCAGATTTCTTCCAAACTCACGATGTTGATTAAGCAGGTCCTGACTTACACAGGGGTGTGATTATTTTCAGCCTATCTCATCCCAAAGCTGAGATATGAGGACTTACGTAACTGGGATTTTCTCTCAATTGGTTTATTGGTGTTGAATATATTGGAATTGAATTTATGAACTTGGGCAAAAATTACCACACCACTCTCTTCGTCAGGATCTCCCTGACACATGGTTTGAGTTTGAAGAAGATCTGAGGAGGATACTTTTTTTCACCCAAAAAAACACTAAGGGCTACCCTTTTGTGTTTTTTTTTTGACTAAAATTATGACCGTCTCAGATTTCTTCCAAACTCACGATGTGGATTAAGCAGGTCCTGACTTACACAGGGGTGTGATTATTTTCAGCCTATCTCATCCCAAAGCTGAGAATTGAGGACTTACGTAACTGGGATTTTCTCTCAATAGGTTTATTGGTGTTGAATATATTGGAATTAAATTTATGAACTTGTTATACATCCAATAAAGCAAAATACAGATGCGGTGTAGAGTATATTGGACTGACTAGGCTTTTCTTATCTCACCCTTCTACTCATGGGTTTACCTAGCTTCACTGGAAGTAGGAATCCTATCATGAAATTTACGGTTATACATTTTATGCAGCACAACATGTCCCTATATCTCAGCTTTGGGATGTGGTAGGGCAAAAATTACCACACCACTCTCGTCGTCAGGACCTCCCTGACACACGGTGTGAGTTTGAAGAAGATCTGAGGAGGTCACTTTTTTTCACCCAAAAAAACACAAAGGGGGTACCTGTTTGTGTTTTTTTAGACTAAATTTTTGACCGTCTCAGATTTCTTCCAAACTCACGATGTTGATTAAGCAGGTCCTGACTTACACAGGGGTGTGATTATTTTCAGCCTATCTCATCCCAAAGCTGAGATATGAGGACTTACGTAACTGGGATTTTCTCTCAATAGGTTTATTGGTGTTGAATATATTGGAATTAAATTTATGAACTTGTTATACGTCCAATAAAGCAAAATACAGATGCAGTGTAGAGTATATTGGACTGACTAGGCTTTTCTTATCTCACCCTTCTACTCATGGGTTTACCTAGCTTCACTGGAAGTAGGAATCCCATCATGAAATTTATAGTTATACATTTTATGCAGCACAACATGTCCCTATATCTCAGCTTTGGGATGTGGTAGGGCAAAAATTACCACACCACTCTCGTCGTCAGGACCTCCCTGACACACGGTGTGAGTTTGAAGAAGATCTGAGGAGGTCACTTTTTTTCACCCAAAAAAACACAAAGGGGTATCTGTTTGTGTTTTTTTAGACAAAATTTTTGACCATCTCAGATTTCTTCCAAACTCACGATGTTGATTAAGCAGGTCCTGACTTACACAGGGGTGTGATTATTTTCAGCCTATCTAATCCCAAAGCTGAGAATTGAGGACTTACGTAACCTGGATTTTCTCTCAATTGGTTTATTGGTGTTGAATATATTGGAATTGAATTTATGAACTTGGGCAAAAATTACCGCACTACTCTCGTCGTAAGGACCTCCCTGACACACGGTGTGAGTTTGAAGAAGAGCTGAGGAGGATAGTTTTTTTCACCCAAAAAAACACTAAGGGGTACCCCTTTGTGTTTTTTTTTTTTTGACTAAAATTTTGACCATCTCAGATTTCTTCCAAACTCACGATGTTGATTAAGCAGGTCCTGACTTACACAGGGGTGTGATTATTTTCAGCCTATCTAATCCCAAAGCTGAGAATTGAGGACTTACGTAACCTGGATTTTCTCTCAATTGGTTTATTGGTGTTGAATATATTGGAATTGAATTTATGAACTTGGGCAAAAATTACCGCACTACTCTCGTCGTAAGGACCTCCCTGACACACGGTGTGAGTTTGAAGAAGAGCTGAGGAGGATAGTTTTTTTCACCCAAAAAAACACTAAGGGGTACCCCTTTGTGTTTTTTTTTTTTTGACTAAAATTTTGACCGTCTCAGATTTCTTCCAAACTCACGATGTTGATTAAGCAGGTCCTGACTTACACAGGGGTGTGATTATTTTCAGCCTATCTAATCCCAAAGCTGAGAATTGAGGACTTACGTAACTGGGATTTTCTCTCAATTGGTTTATTGGTGTTGAATATATTGGAATTGAATTTATGAACTTGGGCAAAAATTACCGCACTACTCTCGTCGTAAGGACCTCCCTGACACACGGTGTGAGTTTGAAGAAGAGCTGAGGAGGATACTTTTTTTCACCCAAAAAAACACTAAGGGGTACCCCTTTGTGTTTTTTTTTTTTTGACTAAAATTTTGACCGTCTCAGATTTCTTCCAAACTCACGATGTTGATTAAGCAGGTCCTGACTTACACAGGGGTGTGATTATTTTCAGCCTATCACATCCCAAAGCTGAGATATGAGGACTTACGTCACTGGGATTTTCTCTCAATAGGTTTATTGGTGTTGAATATATTGGAAATAAATTTATGAACTTGTTATACATCCAATAAAGCAAAATACAGATGCAGTATAGAGTATATTGGACTGACTAGGCTTTTCTTATCTCACCCTTCTACTCATGGGTTTACCTAGCTTCACTGGAAGTAGGAATCCCATCATGAAATTTACAGTTATACATTTTATGCAGCACAACATGTCCCTATATCTCAGCTTTGGGATGTGGTAGGGCAAAAATTACCACACTACTCTCGTCGTCAGGACCTCCCTGACACACGGTGTGAGTTTGAAGAAGATCTGAGGAGATCACTTTTTTCACCCAAAAAAACACTAAGGGGTACCTGTTTGTGTTTTTTTAGACTAAATTTTTGACCGTCTCAGATTTCTTCCAAACTCACGATGTTGATTAAGCAGGTCCTGACTTACACAGGGGTGTGATTATTTTCAGCCTATCTAATCCCAAAGCTGAGAATTGAGGACTTACGTAACTGGGAGTTTCTCTCAATTGGTTTATTGGTGTTGAATATATTGGAATTGAATTTATGAACTTGGGCAAAAATTACCACACCACTCTCGTCGTCAGGACCTCCCTGACACACGGTGTGAGTTTGAAGAAGATCTGAGGAGGATACTTTTTTTCACCCAAAAAAACACTAAGGGGTACCTGTTTGTGTTTTTTTAGACTAAATTTTTGACCGTCTCAGATTTCTTCCAAACTCACGATGTTGATTAAGCAGGTCCTGACTTACACAGGGGTGTGATTATTTTCAGCCTATCTAATCCCAAAGCTGAGAATTGAGGACTTACGTAACTGGGATTTTCTCTCAATTGGTTTATTGGTGTTGAATATATTGGAATTGAATTTATGAACTTGGGCAAAAATTACCGCACTACTCTCGTCGTAAGGACCTCCCTGACACACGGTGTGAGTTTGAAGAAGAGCTGAGGAGGATACTTTTTTTCACCCAAAAAAACACTAAGGGGTACCCCTTTGTGTTTTTTTTTTTTGACTAAAATTTTGACCGTCTCAGATTTCTTCCAAACTCACGATGTTGATTAAGCAGGTCCTGACTTACACAGGGGTGTGATTATTTTCAGCCTATCTAATCCTAAAGCTGAGAATTGAGGACTTACGTAACTGGGATTTTCTCTCAATTGGTTTATTGGTGTTGAATATATTGGAATTAAATTTATGAACTTGTTATACGTCCAATAAAGCAAAATACAGATGCAGTGTAGAGTATATTGGACTGATTAGGCTTTTCTTATCTCACCCTTCTACTCATGGGTTTACCTAGCTTCACTGGAAGTAGGAATCCCATCATGAAATTTACAGTTATACATTTTATGCAGCACAACATGTCCCTATATCTCAGCTTTGGGATGTGGTAGGGCAAAAATTACCACACTACTCTCGTCGTCAGGACCTCCCTGACACACGGTGTGAGTTTGAAGAAGATCTGAGGAGGTCACTTTTTTTCACCCAAAAAAACACTAAGGGGTACCCCTTTGTGTTTTTTTAGACTAAATTTTTGACCGTCTCAGATTTCTTCCAAACTCACGATGTTGATTAAGCAGGTCCTGACTTACACAGGGGTGTGATTATTTTCAGCCTATCTCATCCCAAAGCTGAGATATGAGGACTTACGTAACTGGGATTTTCTCTCAATTGGTTTATTGGTGTTGAATATATTGGAATTGAATTTATGAACTTGGGCAAAAATTACCACACCACTCTCGTCGTCAGGACCTCCCTGACACACGGTGTGAGTTTGAAGAAGATCTGAGGAGGATACTTTTTTTCACCCAAAAAAACACTAAGGGGTACCTGTTTGTGTTTTTTTAGACTAAATTTTTGACCGTCTCACATTTCTTCCAAACTCACGATGTTGATTAAGCAGGTCCTGACTTACACAGGGGTGTGATTATTTTCAGCCTATCTAATCCTAAAGCTGAGAATTGAGGACTTACGTAACTGGGATTTTCTCTCAATTGGTTTATTGGTGTTGAATATACTGGAATTAAATTTATGAACTTGTTATACGTCCAATAAAGCAAAATACAGATGTGGTGTAGAGTATATTGGACTGACTAGGCTTTTCTTATCTCACCCTTCTACTCATGGGTTTACCTAGCTTCACTGGAAGTAGGAATCCCATCATGAAATTTACAGTTATACATTTTATGCAGAACAACATGTCCCTATATCTCAGCTTTGGGATGTGGTAGGGCAAAAATTACCGCACCACTCTCGTCGTCAGGACCTCCTTGACACACGGTGTGAGTTTGAAGAAGATCTGAGGAGGATACTTTTTTTCACCCAAAAAAACACTAAAGGGTACCCTTTTGCGTTTTTTTTTTTGACTAAAATTATGACCGTCTCAGATTTCTTCCAAACTCACGATGTTGATTAAGCAGGTCCTGACTTACACAGGGGTGTGATTATTTTCAGCCTATCTCATCCCAAAGCTGAGATATGAGGACTTACGTAACTGGGATTTTCTCTCAATAGGTTTATTGGTGTTGAATATATTGGAATTAAATTTATGAACTTGTTATACATCCAATAAAGCAAAATACAGATGCAGTGTAGAGTATATTGGACTGACTAGGCTTTTCTTATCTCACCCTTCTACTCATGGGTTTACCTAGCTTCATTGGAAGTAGGAATCCCATCATGAAATTTACAGTTATACATTTTATGCAGCACAACATGTCCCTATATCTCAGCTTTGGGATGTGGTAGGGCAAAAATTACCACACCACTCTCGTCGTCAGGACCTCCCTGACACACGGTGTGAGTTTGAAGAAGATCTGAGGAGGTCACTTTTTTTCACCCAAAAAAACACAAAGGGGTACCTGTTTGTGTTTTTTTAGACTAAATTTTTGACCGTCTCAGATTTCTTCCAAACTCACGATGTTGATTAAGCAGGTCCTGACTTACACAGGGGTGTGATTATTTTCAGCCTATCTAATCCCAAAGCTGAGAAATGAGGACTTACGTAACTGGGATTTTCTCTCAATTGGTTTATTGGTGTTGAATATATTGGAATTGAATTTATGAACTTGGGCAAAAATTACCACACCACTCTCGTCGTCAGGACCTCCCTGACACACGGTGTGAGTTTGAAGAAGATCTGAGGAGGATACTTTTCTTCACCCAAAAAAACACTAAGGGGTACCTGTTTGTGTTTTTTTAGACTAAATTTTTGACCGTCTCAGATTTCTTCCAAACTCACGATGTTGATTAAGCAGGTCCTGACTTACACAGGGGTGTGATTATTTTCAGCCTATGAAATCCTAAAGCTGAGGATTGAGGACTTACGTAACTGGGATTTTCTCTCAATTGGTTTATTGGTGTTGAATATATTGGAATTAAATTTATGAACTTGTTATACGTCCAATAAAGCAAAATACAGATGCGGTATATTGGACTGACTAGGCTTTTCTTATCTCACCCTTCTACTCATGGGTTTACCTAGCTTCACTGGAAGTAGGAATCCTATCATGAAATTTACGGTTATACATTTTATGCAGCACAACATGTCCCTATATCTCAGCTTTGGGATGTGGTAGGGCAAAATTTACCACACTACTCTCGTCGTCAGGACCTCCCTGACACACGGTGTGAGTTTGAAGAAGATCTGAGGAGATCACTTTTTTCACCCAAAAAAACACTAAGGGGTACCTGTTTGTGTTTTTTAGACTAAATTTTTGACCGTCTCAGATTTCTTCCAAACTCACGATGTTGATTAAGCAGGTCCTGACTTACACAGGGGTGTGATTATTTTCAGCCTATCTCATCCCAAAGCTGAGATATGAGGACTTACGTAACTGGGATTTTCTCTCAATAGGTTTATTGGTGTTGAATATATTGGAATTAAATTTATGAACTTGTTATACGTCCAATAAAGCAAAATACAGATGCAGTGTAGAGTATATTGGACTGACTAGGCTTTTCTTATCTCACCCTTCTACTCATGGGTTTACCTAGCTTCACTGGAAGTAGGAATCCCATCATGAAATTTACAGTTATACATTTTATGCAGCACAACATGTCCCTATATCTCAGCTTTGGGACGTGGTAGGGCAAGAATTACCGCACCACTCTCGTCGTCAGGACCTCCTTGATACACGGTGTGAGTTTGAAGAAGATCTGAGGAGGATACTTTTTTTCACCCAAAAAAACACTAAGGGGTACCCCTTTGTGTTTTTTTTTTTTAGACTAAATTTTTGACCGTCTCAGATTTCTTCCAAACTCACGATGTTGATTAAGCAGGTCCTGACTTACACAGGGGTGTGATTATTTTCAGCCTATCTAATCCCAAAGCTGAGAATTGAGGACTTACGTAACTGGGATTTTCTCTCAATTGGTTTATTGGTGTTGAATATATTGGAATTGAATTTATGAACTTGGGCAAAAATTACCACACCACTCTCGTCGTCAGGACCTCCCTGACACACGGTGTGAGTTTGAAGAAGATCTGAGGAGATCACTTTTTTCACCCAAAAAAACACTAAGGGGTACCTGTTTGTGTTTTTTTAGACTAAATTTTTGACCATCTCAGATTTCTTCCAAACTCACGATGTTGATTAAGCAGGTCCTGACTTACACAGGGGTGTGATTATTTTCAGCCTATCTCATCCCAAAGCTGAGATATGAGGACTTACGTAACTGGGATTTTCTCTCAATAGGTTTATTGGTGTTGAATATATTGGAATTAAATTTATGAACTTGTTATACGTCCAATAAAGCAAAATACAGATGCAGTGTAGAGTATATTGGACTGACTAGGCTTTTCTTATCTCACCCTTCTACTCATGTGTTTACCTAGCTTCACTGGAAGTAGGAATCCCATCATGAAATTTACAGTTATACATTTTATGCAGCACAACATGTCCCTATATCTCAGCTTTGGGATGTGGTAGGGCAAAAATTACCACACTACTCTCGTCATCAGGACCTCCCTGACACACGGTGTGAGTTTGAAGAAGATCTGAGGAGGTCACTTTTTTCACCCAAAAAAACACTAAGGGGTACCCCTTTGTGTTTTTTTAGACTAAATTTTTGACCGTCTCAGATTTCTTCCAAACTCACGATGTTGATTAAGCAGGTCCTGACTTACACAGGGGTGTGATTATTTTCAGCCTATCTCATCCCAAAGCTGAGATATGAGGACTTACGTAACTGGGATTTTCTCTCAATTGGTTTATTGGTGTTGAATATATTGGAATTGAATTTATGAACTTGGGCAAAAATTACCACACCACTCTCTTCGTCAGGATCTCCCTGACACATGGTTTGAGTTTGAAGAAGATCTGAGGAGGATACTTTTTTTCACCCAAAAAAACACTAAGGGCTACCCTTTTGTGTTTTTTTTTTGACTAAAATTATGACCGTCTCAGATTTCTTCCAAACTCACGATGTGGATTAAGCAGGTCCTGACTTACACAGGGGTGTGATTATTTTCAGCCTATCTCATCCCAAAGCTGAGAATTGAGGACTTACGTAACTGGGATTTTCTCTCAATAGGTTTATTGGTGTTGAATATATTGGAATTAAATTTATGAACTTGTTATACATCCAATAAAGCAAAATACAGATGCGGTGTAGAGTATATTGGACTGACTAGGCTTTTCTTATCTCACCCTTCTACTCATGGGTTTACCTAGCTTCACTGGAAGTAGGAATCCTATCATGAAATTTACGGTTATACATTTTATGCAGCACAACATGTCCCTATATCTCAGCTTTGGGATGTGGTAGGGCAAAAATTACCACACCACTCTCGTCGTCAGGACCTCCCTGACACACGGTGTGAGTTTGAAGAAGATCTGAGGAGGTCACTTTTTTTCACCCAAAAAAACACAAAGGGGGTACCTGTTTGTGTTTTTTTAGACTAAATTTTTGACCGTCTCAGATTTCTTCCAAACTCACGATGTTGATTAAGCAGGTCCTGACTTACACAGGGGTGTGATTATTTTCAGCCTATCTCATCCCAAAGCTGAGATATGAGGACTTACGTAACTGGGATTTTCTCTCAATAGGTTTATTGGTGTTGAATATATTGGAATTAAATTTATGAACTTGTTATACGTCCAATAAAGCAAAATACAGATGCAGTGTAGAGTATATTGGACTGACTAGGCTTTTCTTATCTCACCCTTCTACTCATGGGTTTACCTAGCTTCACTGGAAGTAGGAATCCCATCATGAAATTTATAGTTATACATTTTATGCAGCACAACATGTCCCTATATCTCAGCTTTGGGATGTGGTAGGGCAAAAATTACCACACCACTCTCGTCGTCAGGACCTCCCTGACACACGGTGTGAGTTTGAAGAAGATCTGAGGAGGTCACTTTTTTTCACCCAAAAAAACACAAAGGGGTATCTGTTTGTGTTTTTTTAGACAAAATTTTTGACCATCTCAGATTTCTTCCAAACTCACGATGTTGATTAAGCAGGTCCTGACTTACACAGGGGTGTGATTATTTTCAGCCTATCTAATCCCAAAGCTGAGAATTGAGGACTTACGTAACCTGGATTTTCTCTCAATTGGTTTATTGGTGTTGAATATATTGGAATTGAATTTATGAACTTGGGCAAAAATTACCGCACTACTCTCGTCGTAAGGACCTCCCTGACACACGGTGTGAGTTTGAAGAAGAGCTGAGGAGGATAGTTTTTTTCACCCAAAAAAACACTAAGGGGTACCCCTTTGTGTTTTTTTTTTTTTGACTAAAATTTTGACCATCTCAGATTTCTTCCAAACTCACGATGTTGATTAAGCAGGTCCTGACTTACACAGGGGTGTGATTATTTTCAGCCTATCTAATCCCAAAGCTGAGAATTGAGGACTTACGTAACCTGGATTTTCTCTCAATTGGTTTATTGGTGTTGAATATATTGGAATTGAATTTATGAACTTGGGCAAAAATTACCGCACTACTCTCGTCGTAAGGACCTCCCTGACACACGGTGTGAGTTTGAAGAAGAGCTGAGGAGGATAGTTTTTTTCACCCAAAAAAACACTAAGGGGTACCCCTTTGTGTTTTTTTTTTTTTGACTAAAATTTTGACCGTCTCAGATTTCTTCCAAACTCACGATGTTGATTAAGCAGGTCCTGACTTACACAGGGGTGTGATTATTTTCAGCCTATCTAATCCCAAAGCTGAGAATTGAGGACTTACGTAACTGGGATTTTCTCTCAATTGGTTTATTGGTGTTGAATATATTGGAATTGAATTTATGAACTTGGGCAAAAATTACCGCACTACTCTCGTCGTAAGGACCTCCCTGACACACGGTGTGAGTTTGAAGAAGAGCTGAGGAGGATACTTTTTTTCACCCAAAAAAACACTAAGGGGTACCCCTTTGTGTTTTTTTTTTTTTGACTAAAATTTTGACCGTCTCAGATTTCTTCCAAACTCACGATGTTGATTAAGCAGGTCCTGACTTACACAGGGGTGTGATTATTTTCAGCCTATCACATCCCAAAGCTGAGATATGAGGACTTACGTCACTGGGATTTTCTCTCAATAGGTTTATTGGTGTTGAATATATTGGAAATAAATTTATGAACTTGTTATACATCCAATAAAGCAAAATACAGATGCAGTATAGAGTATATTGGACTGACTAGGCTTTTCTTATCTCACCCTTCTACTCATGGGTTTACCTAGCTTCACTGGAAGTAGGAATCCCATCATGAAATTTACAGTTATACATTTTATGCAGCACAACATGTCCCTATATCTCAGCTTTGGGATGTGGTAGGGCAAAAATTACCACACTACTCTCGTCGTCAGGACCTCCCTGACACACGGTGTGAGTTTGAAGAAGATCTGAGGAGATCACTTTTTTCACCCAAAAAAACACTAAGGGGTACCTGTTTGTGTTTTTTTAGACTAAATTTTTGACCGTCTCAGATTTCTTCCAAACTCACGATGTTGATTAAGCAGGTCCTGACTTACACAGGGGTGTGATTATTTTCAGCCTATCTAATCCCAAAGCTGAGAATTGAGGACTTACGTAACTGGGAGTTTCTCTCAATTGGTTTATTGGTGTTGAATATATTGGAATTGAATTTATGAACTTGGGCAAAAATTACCACACCACTCTCGTCGTCAGGACCTCCCTGACACACGGTGTGAGTTTGAAGAAGATCTGAGGAGGATACTTTTTTTCACCCAAAAAAACACTAAGGGGTACCTGTTTGTGTTTTTTTAGACTAAATTTTTGACCGTCTCAGATTTCTTCCAAACTCACGATGTTGATTAAGCAGGTCCTGACTTACACAGGGGTGTGATTATTTTCAGCCTATCTAATCCCAAAGCTGAGAATTGAGGACTTACGTAACTGGGATTTTCTCTCAATTGGTTTATTGGTGTTGAATATATTGGAATTGAATTTATGAACTTGGGCAAAAATTACCGCACTACTCTCGTCGTAAGGACCTCCCTGACACACGGTGTGAGTTTGAAGAAGAGCTGAGGAGGATACTTTTTTTCACCCAAAAAAACACTAAGGGGTACCCCTTTGTGTTTTTTTTTTTTGACTAAAATTTTGACCGTCTCAGATTTCTTCCAAACTCACGATGTTGATTAAGCAGGTCCTGACTTACACAGGGGTGTGATTATTTTCAGCCTATCTCATCCCAAAGCTGAGAATTGAGGACTTACGTAACTGGGATTTTCTCTCAATAGGTTTATTGGTGTTGAATATATTGGAATTAAATTTATGAACTTGTTATACGTCCAATAAAGCAAAATACAGATGCAGTGTAGAGTATATTGGACTGACTAGGCTTTTCTTATCTCACCCTTCTACTCATGGGTTTACCTAGCTTCACTGGAAGTAGGAATCCCATCATGAAATTTACAGTTATACATTCTATGCAGCACAACATGTCCCTATATCTCAGCTTTGGGATGTGGTAGGGCAAAAATTACCACACTACTCTCGTCGTCAGGACCTCCCTGACACACGGTGTGAGTTTGAAGAAGATCTGAGGAGGTCACTTTTTTTCACCCAAAAAAACACAAAGGGGTATCTGTTTGTGTTTTTTTAGACTAAATTTTTGACCGTCTCAGATTTCTTCCAAACTCACGATGTTGATTAAGCAGGTCCTGACTTACACAGGGGTGTGATTATTTTCAGCCTATCTAATCCCAAAGCTGAGAATTGAGGACTTACGTAACTGGGATTTTCTCTCAATTGGTTTATTGGTGTTGAATATATTGGAATTGAATTTATGAACTTGGGCAAAAATTACCACACCACTCTCGTCGTCAGGACCTCCCTGACACACGGTGTGAGTTTGAAGAAGATCTGAGGAGGATACTTTTTTTCACCCAAAAAAACACTAAGGGGTACCTGTTTGTGTTTTTTTAGACTAAATTTTTGACCGTCTCACATTTCTTCCAAACTCACGATGTTGATTAAGCAGGTCCTGACTTACACAGGGGTGTGATTATTTTCAGCCTATCTAATCCTAAAGCTGAGAATTGAGGACTTACGTAACTGGGATTTTCTCTCAATTGGTTTATTGGTGTTGAATATACTGGAATTAAATTTATGAACTTGTTATACGTCCAATAAAGCAAAATACAGATGTGGTGTAGAGTATATTGGACTGACTAGGCTTTTCTTATCTCACCCTTCTACTCATGGGTTTACCTAGCTTCACTGGAAGTAGGAATCCCATCATGAAATTTACAGTTATACATTTTATGCAGAACAACATGTCCCTATATCTCAGCTTTGGGATGTGGTAGGGCAAAAATTACCGCACCACTCTCGTCGTCAGGACCTCCTTGACACACGGTGTGAGTTTGAAGAAGATCTGAGGAGGATACTTTTTTTCACCCAAAAAAACACTAAGGGGTACCCCTTTGTGTTTTTTTAGACTAAATTTTTGACCGTCTCAGATTTCTTCCAAACTCACGATGTTGATTAAGCAGGTCCTGACTTACACAGGGGTGTGATTATTTTCAGCCTATCTCATCCCAAAGCTGAGATATGAGGACTTACGTAACTGGGATTTTCTCTCAATAGGTTTATTGGTGTTGAATATATTGGAATTAAATTTATGAACTTGTTATACGTCCAATAAAGCAAAATACAGATGCAGTGTAGAGTATATTGGACTGACTAGGCTTTTCTTATCTCACCCTTCTACTCATGGGTTTACCTAGCTTCACTGGAAGTAGGAATCCCATCATGAAATTTACAGTTATACATTTTATGCAGCACAACATGTCCCTAAATCTCAGCTTTGGGATGTGGTAGGGCAAAAATTACCACACCACTCTCGTCGTCAGGACCTCCCTGACACACGGTG
This sequence comes from Hoplias malabaricus, assembly GCF_029633855.1. NCBI lineage: Eukaryota > Metazoa > Chordata > Actinopteri > Characiformes > Erythrinidae > Hoplias > Hoplias malabaricus. Next base: position 35,875,928 of record NC_089815.1, on the reverse strand, counting down.
TGAGTTTGAAGAAGATCTGAGGAGATCACTTTTTTCACCCAAAAAACACTAAGGGGTACCCCTTTGTGTTTTTTTTTTTTTGACTAAAATTTTGACCGTCTCAGATTTCTTCCAAACTCACGATGTTGATTAAGCAGGTCCTGACTTACACAGGGGTGTGATTATTTTCAGCCTATCTAATCCCAAAGCTGAGAATTGAGGACTTACGTAACTGGGATTTTCTCTCAATTGGTTTATTGGTGTTGAATATATTGGAATTGAATTTATGAACTTGGGCAAAAATTACCACACCACTCTCTTCGTCAGGACCTCCCTGACACACGGTGTGAGTTTGAAGAAGATCTGAGGAGGATACTTTTTTTCACCCAAAAAAACACTAAGGGGTACCTGTTTGTGTTTTTTTAGACTAAATTTTTGACCGTCTCAGATTTCTTCCAAACTCACGATGTTGATTAAGCAGGTCCTGACTTACACAGGGGTGTGATTATTTTCAGCCTATCTAATCCTAAAGCTGAGAATTGAGGACTTACGTAACTGGGATTTTCTCTCAATTGGTTTATTGGTGTTGAATATATTGGAATTAAATTTATGAACTTGTTATACGTCCAATAAAGCAAAATACAGATGCTGTGTAGAGTATATTGGACTGACTAGGCTTTTCTTATCTCACCCTTCTACTCATGGGTTTACCTAGCTTCACTGGAAGTAGGAATCCCATCATGAAATTTACAGTTATACATTTCATGCAGCACAACATGTCCCTATATCTCAGCTTTGGGATGTGGTAGGGCAAAAATTACCACACTACTCTCGTCGTCAGGACCTCCCTGACACACGGTGTGAGTTTGAAGAAGATCTGAGGAGATCACTTTTTTCACCCAAAAAAACACTAAGGGGTACCTGTTTGTGTTTTTTTAGACTAAATTTTTGACCGTCTCAGATTTCTTCCAAACTCATGATGTTGATTAAGCAGGTCCTGACTTACACAGGGGTGTGATTATTTTCAGCCTATCTCATCCCAAAGCTGAGATATGAGGACTTACGTAACTGGGATTTTCTCTCAATTGGTTTATTGGTCTTGAATATAGCCTGACTAGGCTTTTCTTATCTCACCCTTCTACTCATGGGTTTACCTAGCTTCACTGGAAGTAGGAATCCCATCATGAAATTTACAGTTATACATTTTATGCAGCAAAACATGTCCCTATATCTCAGCTTTGGGATGTGATAGGGCAAAAATCGCAAAAGAAACCTCAGAGAGATCGCGCAGCCTGCACAAAACACTCATCCAGATCACATAGCCTGCACAGAACACTCAGAGAGAGCGCGCAGTTTGCACAAAACTCTCAGAGAGAGCACGCAGCACGCAGAAAACACAGAGCGCGCAGCGCGCACAAAACACTCAGCGAGTGCGCGCAGCATATACAAAACACTCAGAGAGCGCGCAGTTTGCACAAAACACTCAGTGAGAGCGCGCAGTTTGCACAAAACACTCAGAGAGAGAGCGCAGTTTGCACAAAACACTCAGAGAGAGCGCAGTTTGCACAAAACACTCAGAGAGAGAGCGCAGTTCGCACGAAACACTCAGAGAGAGAGCGCAGTTCACACAAAACACTCAGAGAGAGCGGGCAGCATGTACAAAACACTCAGAGAGAGAGCGCAGTTCACACAAAACACTCAGAGAGAGCGGGCAGCATGTACAAAACACTCAGAGAGAGCGCAGCACGCACAAAACACTCAACGAGAGCGCGCAGCATGTACAAAACACTCAGCGAGAGCACGCAGCATATACAAAACACTCAGCGAGAGCGCAGCGCGCACAAAACACTCAGAGAGAGCTCGCAGCACCCACAAAACGCTCAGAGATTCTCATTCTATTTGATGACAGGAATAAATTGGAAGTGGGATAGTGAGATTGGGTCCCAATTTGTCAATATAGGCCCCAATTTTGGCCCCAAAGTCAAAGTTTTCGAAATTGGATCCCACTTCCAATTTATTTTACTATATTGGAATATATTGGAAGTGGTATTCCATTTCCTGTTTATTTGACTTGGCTGAAATAGACTGGAATTGGGATCCCACTTCCAATTCATTTCAGCCAAGTCATGTACATGTTTCATGGGATCCCACTTCCAATTTATTTCACTTGAATGAAATCAATTGGAAATGGGATAGTGAGATTGCGTCCAAAATTGGTCCCAATTTGTCAAAATTGACCCCAATTTGACTTGGTTAGAATAGATTGGAAGTGGGATCCCACTTCCAATTTATTTTACTTCAATTAAATAAATTGGAAGTGGGATCCAGGTCTCCCAGTGGGCAAAATACGTGTGTCCCACTTCCAATTTATTTGATTTGACTGGAATAAATTGGAAGTGGGATCCAGGTCCCACTTGCAATTTATTTGACTTGGTTAGAATAGATTGGAAGTGGGATAGTGAGATATCCCACTTCCAATTTATTTGACTTGAATGAAATAAATTGGAAGTGGGCAAACAAAGGAAAACATTTTTCATGAATACATTGCATAAGCAAGATCCCAGTGACCCCATCTTCTGATATGTTGTTTGGGGGACCCAGACGATTCAGTACTCGACGCCGTGAAGTCGGTAGACCTCCCCAAGCACAGTTTCTGGACATCCCACTCCCAATTTATTCCCATTCAAATTTCATACATGGGTTTTGGACACCCCTTAAAAGGGTCCGAATGGCCCCAAATGTTAATATGTTTATTGTGCACACTCCACGAGACAGCCTGTGAAGTTGCGTAAGCCTAACTTCAAGTCAAATACTATGGGAGTGGGATCAGTCAGTTCCGAGTTCAACGTCCCACTTCCAATCTATTGCATTCAATTCAAATACATTGGGAGTCGGATCGGTCAGTTCTGAGTCTGACGTCCCACTTCCAATCTATTGCATTCAATTCAAATACATTGGGAGTCGGATCGGTCAGTTCCGAGTCCGACGTCCCACTTCCAATCTATTGCATTCAATTCAAATACATTGGGAGTCGGATCGGTCACTTCCGAGTCTGCCGTCCCACTTCCAATCTATTGCATTCAATTCAAATACATTGGGAGTCGGATCGGTCAGTTCCGAGTCCGACGTCCCATTTCCAATCTATTGCATTCAATTCAAATACATTGGGAGGTGGGATCGGTCAGTTCCGAGTCCGACGTCCCATTTCCAATCTATTGCATTCAATTCAAATACATTGGGAGGTGGGATCGGTCACTTCCGGGTCCGACGTCCCACTTCCAATCTATTGCATTCAATTCAAATACATTGGGAATGGGATCAGTCAGTTCCGTGTCCGACGTCCCACTTCCAATCTATTGCATTCAATTCAAATACATTGGGAATGGGATGTCCGACGTCCCATTTCCAATCTATTGCATTTCATTCAAGTACATTGGGAATGGGATTGGTCAGTCTCCATTTTTTATATTTTTTACATAATATACCTGTTTTTGCTCAGAAGAAGCCAAATCACCATGTGTCCCACTTCCAATTTATTTTGTCCATTAAAATAAATTCGAAGAGGGATTTTCCCGTGGGAGGGTGCCGTCCCAACCGCTTACAAGGGCCCTTGGAACAAAAAGCACACTCTCAGGCTATAAATATGTACACAGCCCCAGACTGACAGGCAAAGGGGGTGGATTATGTATAATTTACAAAAATAATTAATTATTAACCAAAAACATGGTTACAACTTTACTTCCTTTGAAATTATGTACATTAACATAATTAACCCCGCCACAAATAAGAACACAATCTCCTTATTAATCATTTATAGACCACAAGGGCCCTATTCAGAATTTATAAAAGAATTTGGTGAACTAGCTGCTAATTTGGCAGTGTCCTGTGATACGTTAATAATTGTAGGAGACTTTAACATTCATTTTGAGAAAAGTGATGATTCCCTAAAAAAGAACATTCACATCAATCATAGATTCTGTTGGTTTCACACAAAATGTATCAGGTCCTACTCATTATTGTAATCACACACTAGACTTGGTGAAAAAACCTAAATATTCTCCCTCAGTCTTCCACAGTCTCAGACCACTACCTAATTTCATATGAATTGAGTTTAGATATTTAAAAAAATGTACATGCCCACATTACTATATAAATCGCTCACTAACTCCATCTACAGCCTTATCGAATTTAGAAGGGCGCTCGTCAATGCACGTTCAGCGCATCTGTCCTCACTGATTGAAAATAATAAAAACAATCCTAGAGCACTCTTTAATGTAATCTCTAAACTTACAAACAATCGGGCAGCTACTGATCCACAGATCCCAGCTGTTCACACCAGCAATGCTTTTATGGACTTTTTTAACATTGAACATATTAGACAAACAATAAATACCATATTACTAAATCCAGCCTGTCTGTCATCTGGTGTGGATGATATAGAACAAAACATAGAAGAACGACTAGAGGACTTTGACCCACTACCACAGCTAGAACTGGAGAAAATGATCTACTCGTCAAATTGTATGACCTGCACACTTGATGCAATACCAACAAAACTATTTAAAGGAGTATTACCAGTCATAATCAATCCCCTTTTAACAATCATACATTCGTCCCTTATACTGGATCACGTACACAAAGCATTTAAACTAGCAGTTATTAAACCCCTGATCAAGAAACCGAATCTTGATCCTAGTGTACTATCCAATTACAGACCTTCTCTTCATATTTAAGATCTTAGAAAAAGTTGTGGCCCAACAACTTCCCTCATACTTGCATAAGAATAACATATAAAAAAAAAAATTCAATCTGGTTTTAGGCCACACCATAGCACCGAAACGGCTTTAGTTAAGGTAGCAAACAACCTTCTTCTCACCTCTGATCGAGGCTGCGTATCCATGCTAGTTCTACTCGACCTCAGTGCAGCTTTTTATACAAGTGATCATACTATTCTGCTAGAAAGATTAAAAAACATGGTTGGAATAACAGGAACGGCCCTATCATGGTTTAAGTCTTATCTCACAGATCGTTACCAGTTTGTAAAAGTAAATAATGTTTCTTCTATGCAAAAAAAATTAGATCTGGAATTCCCCAAGGCTCCATCCTAGGACCTTTACTATTCATATTATACATGCTGCCACTGGGCAGAGTTATTAGCAGGCATGGCATTACCTTCCACAGTTATGCAGATGACACACAGTTATACATATCAGCCAAACCAGATGACAAACCTACACTAAAGAAAATGGAGGACTGTGTTAAAGAAGTGAAGCATTGGATGTCATACACTTTCCTTCTGCTAAACAGCGACAAAACCGAGGTTCTCCTTCTAGGTCCAAAACCTGCTATAAATAAAGTATCAGACTTAATACATAATTTTGACTTCCCTGTTCTCCCTAGCTCATCAGCTAAAAATCTGGGTGTCATAATTGATTCAGATCTATCATTTGATCAGCATATAGGTAAAATTAGAAAAACAGTTTTCCTACATCTTCGGAACCTCGCTAAGTTAAGAAATTCCTTATCCCTCCCAGATGCAGAAAAATTTGTTCACGCTTTTAGAGATTAGATTATTGCAATGCACTTTTATCAGAATGCTCCAGCAGAAACTTGAGTGAACTCCAGCTAATTCAAAATGCTGCAGCCAGGGTCCTCACTAAAACTAGAAAATTTGATCATATCAGCCCAGTCTTATCAGCCCTTCACTGGCTCCCAGTTAAATTCCGTATTGATTACAACATTTTTTTACTCACGTATAAATCCCTACATGGTCTCGCCCCTGAATACTTGCGAGACCTCATCACGCACAATGAACCACCAAGATTACTCAGATATCAGGGCGCCGGCCTCTTACTATTACCCAGAATTCATAAGACTTCAGCGGGGGGGGGGGAGCTTTCTCCTACAAAGCCCCTCAGCTCTGGAACAATCTTCCAGCTAGTGTTCGGGACGCAGACACAGTCACTATGTTTAAGTCTAGGCTCAAAACACACTTGTTCAGTTTAGCCTTTGGCAACTAACCTGTCTAGTTTAAGGTTGTCGTTTCAGGAACTCATGGACATGGGGAATCAGGGTAAACGCGGATGATGTGCTCACAATTTCTCTTGTTTGGAGCTGAAGGATGTCCTTGCCTGAGCTCCTTCTGGTTTCCCTCCTCCCAGTCTGTTACAGTCAGATCCGTCACATGCTCTTTTTCTCTGCTGCACTCAACTAAACTAACTGCTTCCCTTTACCGTTTTCTGAGAAAATGGTGGCCCACTGATGGAAGATTGTTTGCTGGATTCTCCTGCGGCCCAGACCAGACCAGACCAGCTGCTCACCTCCATCTACTGCTGCCAGCCTCTGACCACTCACCATGATCAACTACACTGAAGTAGAAATGGACTCTGACTGAAAAGCAACACTGACTGATTCTTCCAATCTGATGCACTATTATTATGCCCCAAGATTGATGTCACTATTATGATTATTATCATTATTATTATTATGTAGCATAATGACACTTCATTGGTGATAATTTAAAATTCAATCTATAGTTTGATCAGAGGAGGATGGGTCTCCTTTGTGAGTCTTGGTTCCTCCCAAGGTTTCTTCCTCCAGCCTTGAGGGAGTTTTTCCTTGCCACTGTCGCCTTCCGCTTGCTCGCATTGGGCTTTGTTTTAAATGTTCTGTTCTGAAACTGCTGCTTTGCGACAACGTCAGTTGTAAAAGGCGCTATACAAATAAAGTTGATTTGATTAAAAACCAGTCTGAAGCATTAAATTCTTAAAGGAACCTACTGTACACGTCTTTTCAAAGTTTATGTTTGGATGTCTTTTCAACTTTAATCCAGTGTTTATTGGATGACATTTATGTACGTGATTTCCACATTGAAATAACGGCTTTAAAAGGACGTCTTTAATGTGACTTTTTTAGTCTTCTTTTCAACGTCAGTGTTTGGACGTCTTTTCAACTTTCATTTTCAACCTTAAAAAAATGCTGATTGAACGACATTTAGGTACGTGATTTCAACGTTGAAATAACGGCTTTAAAAGGACGTCTTTAATGTGACTTTTTTAGTCGTCTTTTCAACTTCTGTTTCATTTTCACTTTCAACCTTAAAAAAACGTTGATTAGACCACAGTCAAGTACGTTATTTCAACATTGAATCAACGGCTAAATGTTTACTGGGATTGCAGTTAGCACACTACACTGATCAGAGCATTTTATTAAACACATATGGAAACATGCAGTGTCATGCTGAAGGGAGGAGATTGTTATTTAAGTTTAAGTGAAGATGACTGGACTGGAACGACAGCTCTAAAATGAATGAACTCTGAGTGAGAAACCGGAAGGTGGCAGAAGAGAACCGATGTAAAAACACAGAAGAAGAAGACGATGAAGATACGCACTCTTTTCAGTGACCGCGGCGCGTGAGCAGCTCTCCCCAGCCTCAGGGAACAGCTTCATCCCATAAATATGTTTTTTTTTTTTTTTTCAAATGACAAACTTTAGCTAGCCTGTTTAACTCTAGCTAGCTCTTTTTTCCTCCTCTGATATAGAAAACATTTAAATGACATGACAAACGCTCATACATGAGTATTTTAATTTGAGTAATTATGTGGTTTGATGGTGTATTTTACAAGATGATGTGAGCATTTTTTATGTCACAGAACCGCTTCCCTCAGTATAAGAAATAAAACTGCTTAAACACATTAAGAAGACAAAGTAGTAGCTACATAGGTTAAAATACATTCTCAATCTCAATGCTTGTTTTTTGGTGTAATGTAATATTTTGAATATATAATTTCACATACACTAATTTTTTGTTAGTGAGTAGCAGTGAGTTTTGGCTGGTGATAAATGGGTTGCAGAAGGTTATATGAAAGCAATAGAAGCTTATTTACTGAGAGAAAAAAAATAAACAAAAGCATGTGAAGTAGTTTATTTTTGGAGCTGTGAAGTTAGTACATTTTTTTCAAAATTAACTATGAACATGAACTAATTCATTTTCTTTATGTAATTATGTAAAGATGGACTGTAGTAAAAAAAAAAAAAGTAGTTTGGGAGTAGGGCAGTGAAAAATGGTGGGCAGGGAGAAAAGCAAATAGGAGGTTAATTTAAGTTATTTAGATGAGATCTTTAGCATCAGTTGTAGCATACTCGTTTGTACTATAACCTCATAATCTTTTACATTTGAAGTTCTGTAGTTAATGAATTTGCATGCATAAGCAGTTTACAGTTACAGGAACGAGGCGTACAAAACTCAAAGAGCACGCACAGAACTCGTGCAGCTGACGCACAAAACTCAAAGAGCATGCGCTGAACTTCTTGTTTGAATTGTTTTTTTAAATCCTGACTATGGATTTTTCTATAAACAGCATGAAGACATCCTAAAGCAACAAAGGAAATGGAAGACTTTAGCTTGAAATAGGCCAGAAAGTGCAGAAACACCTCTGTTGTGTCGCAAAACCTGTAAAGTGCAAAATTTGCATGCATAAGCAGTTTACAGTTACTCAGGAACGAGGCGTACAAAACTCAAAGAGCACGCACAGAACTCGTGCAGCTGACGCACAAAACTCAAAGAGCATGCGCTGAACTTCTTGTTTGAATTGTTTTTTTAAATCCTGACTATGGATTTTTCTATAAACAGCATGAAGACATCCTAAAGCAACAAAGGAAATGGAAGACTTTAGCTTGAAATAGGCCAGAAAGTGCAGAAACACCTCTGTTGTGTCGCAAAACCTGTAAAGTTTATTGGACGTATAACAAGCCCATATGTTTAATTCCAATATATTCAACACTATTAACTCTATTGAGAGAAAATCCCAGTTACGTTAGCCCTCATATCTCAGCTTTGGGATGAAAATAATCACACCCCTGTGTAAGTCAGGGTCTCCTAAATCAACAACGTGAGTTTAGAGGAAGTCTGAGACGGTCAAAAATTTAGTACAAAAAAAAAAAATAAAATAAAAAATAAAAAAATAAATAAACACAATGGGGTACCCTTTATTTTATTTTTTTTTGGGTGAAAACTGTGACCTCCTCAGATCTTCTCCAAACCCACACCGTGTGTCAGGGAAGTCCTGACAAAGACAGTGGTGTGGTTATTTTCGCTCTACCATATCCCAAAGCTGAGATATGGAGACCTCTTCTAGTCCATAAAATGTATAACTGTATATATCAAGATGGGATTCCTATTTCCAGTCAAGCTAGGTAAACACATGAGTAGAGGGTAACCTTTAAGTTTTACGTTTGATATTAATTTTTTTTTGTGCGATTCTTTTTGGCACCCATCAGGTTCCATACAGGATTCGCTAAAAATAAACAACAAGCTTGCGTCACTACTTGGATCGCTCTGGTTGCTACGAGAATTGAGAATAGTCTCGTGCAGCTTTTTGGAACCTTCAGCACATGCTAAAAATAAACAGCATGCTCACGTCATCATTTGGAACGCTCCGGTTTCTACAAGAATTAAGAACAGGCTTTTGCAGCTTTTTGGAATCTTCAGGATGCGCTAAAAATAAACAGCAGGCTCACGCCACCCTTTTTAACGCTCCGGTTGCTACGAGAATTAAGAATTTGCTCGCGCAACATTTTGGAATGTTACAGATGCGCTAAAAAAAAAATAAAGATTAGGCTCGCGCCTCTTTTGTAAATGCTCCATGTGCTGAGTGAAGTATAGAATAGGCTCGCGCAGCTTTTTGGAGCCTTCAGGATTCCAAGGATTATGGAATCAGATTTGTGCCAAAAATGAATCGCTCCATGGCTTTAGTGCGTGAGTTCTGAGTTCTGCGTGTGCTCTCTGAGTTTTGTGCACCAGCAGCACGAGTTCTGTGCACGAGCTCTCTGAGTTTTGTACACTGGATCCTTGAGTTTTGCAAGCAGTTTTGGCAAAAAGCTCTCGTGTGGACGGGTTTTCTCAGGGGTGCCTTCCCATTGGCTAATGAGTTTTTGAGTGACAACTCAGTGCCCAAGGCATTTTGGACTGCACATGCGTACACCTCCTTGTATCAATGCAATCAATGCAGATATTGAGGTAATGTTCTGTCTAAAACAAAGCATTAAAGATTTTACTGTGAGTACAAACCTGTTTGTCCCTCATTACCAGATACTGATCTGAGGTAAATGCACACCGATGTCTGTTTACTCAGGATGAAACAGAATAAATGAGCGCTTATTTGTTTATTTGTAAATTATTATTCATGAGTGCTTGAGCCCCTGTTCAGAAACCTATCGTGTACTAACATAGTGGTTCTTCGCTTTTCCATAATCGCTGTTAGATTATTTAAATGCCCAAATTTTATTTTGAAGATCACAGTTTTGAACAAATGCCATATGTGCATTTTGTTACAGGAGGTCTCAGAGAACAGAGAAACATCACAGACAAGAGTGTTCCTGCTCCTTTAATGAATACAAATTTGCTTAATATCTAGCTCACACATTACTTCCTGGAAAACACCAGATGTAAAGTTTGAACCACGATCTGATTGAATCTCACGAGGCAGCCCAAACCGAGAAAAGAACTGAAACAAACACTCAATTATAGTTCTTGCCTTAATGTTTCTCAAGGGTACAGCCTTCGGAAATCTAGTACACACATCCAATATAGTGAACAGATACTCATAACCCTTTTTTGTTTTGTGCAAAGATCCAACACAATCTATCGTCACTCGCAAAAATGGCTCTTCCACCACAGGAAGAGTACACAATGGTGCACAAGGCACTTTCTGATTTGGCTTTCCGGCTAGCTGACAAGCATGACATGTCCGACAGTAGGAGATTACATCTCGATGCATCTTCGGCCAATAAAAATAACGCAAGACTCTCTCTTGGGCTTTACGAATACCCACATGCCCTGCCATGGGTGCTTCATGTGCCAAGCGCAACACTTTCAACCTAAAACTCTTCAGCAACACAATCTGCTCCACAACACTCCAATCTTCAACAGCAGGATGATAAGGAGGCCTCCACTTCCGCATAAGCACTCCCTGATGTATATAGAAGACCTCTGCTGACTCCTCTGTCTCCTCCCGTGTACCAGCCCCCTTACACAATGAGGCCAACTCAGGGTCCTTCCTTGAGCTCCTTGATTAAGGTTTCCCTATTAAACTGAGCTGCATCCGATTAACCTAGTTTTCCAAAGAAGGTATCTCCAAGCTCAAATGCTGCCTCCTCCAGCCCTCTCTGTGGAACCACCCCCTTGGGGCAAGACTGGGCACGGGTAACGACACAGGCTGAAAACACCTCAGGATACTCCCTGGCCAAAGCCTCCTGTTTCTGGTACCTCACATGGCATGTGACTAATTAATGGGGTTACCGACACTTGAACCCCAGCAAGATCATTCCCCAATAGCATAGAAACTCCAGGGACTGGTAATGATGGCACTACTGCTACATTAACATAGCCATTTACCAAGTTAGAGGGTAGGTACACTTTATGCAATGGCATGGCCCCAAACAAACTTCCCACACCCTGAATCAACACTGAAGAGTCATTGAAACTGGCTAATCACGAACCCTTTGTAACAACAAGGACTGAACTGCACCAGTGTCCCTCAAAATTTTAATTTTGGTTTCTGGCTCCCCAGAACCAATGGACACTGTACCCCAGGAGACAAACCCATCATACAGAGAGGGGGTTATTTCAGACTCAGGATCCACACAACTAATAGTCCTCTCTGAACCAACTACCAATGCCACAGATTTTGAAGAATCAGTATAAGACCCACGACTGCGCTTCTGCAGAACTGGACAACCTGATTTTTCTATGGCCAGGTTTTCTACAATAATGGCAGATTATTTCTCCCGAGGGAGTAGAATTTACAGGTTTTTGAAGTTGACTATGAGGTTTAGAGCCAGATGGCCCTTCCCTATGACTTTTAGTAGTCTCTGCTGATTTAACCTCTATATTAGCCTTTCTCCAACCACCAACCACTGATCTCTCTTTCACTCTCGACTCCTTATGGGTAAATTCGTAAGTATCTGCCATCATAGCAGCCTTTTTAACTTCAGTCGCCCCATGCTCCTGAATGTACACTTCCTAAAGAACAGGTAGACTATTTTTGAACTGTTCCATAAGAACAAGCTGTTTTAAATCTGCAAAAGTATAAACTTCACATGCTTTCATTCAAACACTGCCTCCTGCTGCCTAGCTACATCCAAATAGGTTTCCGCTAACTTACGTCTAAGAAAACGGAATTTGTGCCTGTAAGTTTCTGCCTCCCAAGCTTTCCCCTACATGACACTCTGAACCAAAATGGTCCAACAATTCTCCAGCCAAGCTAATTCCGTGGCTATATTCTCAAAGGCATCAAAAAACACATCTACCTCGTCTTCCTGAAATTTTGGCATTAGATGTAGACATTTGGATACATCAAACCGAGTCTCATGTCTGCGCTGTTGTTGACTCTCCATCTGCGAGAGTTTAACCTTCTCCAACTCAATCTTAGCTAACTCCAGCTCCCGCAAACTATCCTTCTCCTTCTCTCGCCTACCCTTCTCTGCTTGTTCCCTAGCCAATCTTGCCTCAATGATGGAGTCACTCAAACCTAGGGACTGAGCAAGGATCTACTATCTTAATTTTATTCAACTCTGAATCTACCTCAATCTCATAATATTCAGCAAGCTGGAGCAACTGAGGCTTCTTTAATTTTATCCAGTCCGTTGTCTGCAGATGGGCTTGGATAAAACTTTCCGGATCAAACTGAGACATTTTTGGGAAAAAATTAAAAAAATACCAAAAGCCCCCCAGCCGAAATGAGGACAGACCAGAGACCCCTAACTCTAAGGCTACTAAAATTCAAACACCAAGAGGTAACCTATATTCCCCTATTGGCCTAAAATCCCTAAGTACCACCAAAGTATGACTACAAAACTAAAAGTACTTGACAATTTTGGCCACCTTACCTCAAGTCCTCTCATAGGACTTCTGAAAGAACACATACAACTCAAGAAGCCCCAAGTAGGCCACAATTTCCAACAGGTATTTTTGAGTCAAATCAACACCACCAAATCAGATTTCCTGAGAACTCAACCAAACATACCCAATTACCAAAGGTCTAGACTGTATACAATCAAGCAACTCTGCAATCCAATACCCACCTTAGCAAACAGCTAACCTCAACAGAGCACAAAACTATCAAGTTACAATCACACAGCCAACAATTAGATCACGAAAATAAGGTGTTGAAATCTATTGTGATGAAATGAGAACTTGGGAGGGTTCACTCTTCTTACCTAAAGATCCTCGAAGAACCCAAGCGCTGACTCCATGGTCGACCAGCCCAAGCATGTAGAGATTATTCAAAAGGGTAGGTAGTAATCTGGAGGTGCAACAGTTTCCAGAGTGCTAGAGAAAAATCAGCGCCAAAACTTCCACCATCTTATATATATCCAAAACGACGCTCCGGTATCTGGCCTCCAAAACCAGAGGTCCTCCCCTTTAAAGGCTCCACTTCAAGATCTCAAGAAAAGTAAGACCCCCCCCCAGTGGCTGGAGTGTGTATTGTGGGAGTCAAGTGTCTATCCCAGTGCACCTAGTTTATAAGAATCTATATTCAACACCATTAACTCTATTGAGAGAAAATCCCAGTTACGAAAATAATCACACCCCTATGTAAGTCAAGGCCTCCTTAATCAACAACATTTTTATTTTGTCAATAAGGTCCATACCACACTTCTGACATATTTCATAAAATATCACCATTTAATATTCTAAACATGTACATAAACAAATGCATACATTTTCAAATGACCTTGCCTTTTCCCCACAGATATCAAATAGAAATCAGAAGAATATCTATTAAACATACCTTAAACATGGCCTTAAAAAGTACACTTACCCTATAATATAGCGTGATTCATATATCAATGTATATGATCACATTCTAAAGTTGTCATATTGAGAAACAATGATAGAAACATTTTACTTCTCAACCTCAAGTAGACTGTAAGTAATTATTCAAATTTCAAAATTTAACGACCTGGCTATTAGCTCAGACATTACATAATGTGGGTTAAAGGCTAACTAGAACACTTGCTATTCATCATAATGACACGTTGGCTAGCTGCAGCAAACATTAGAAAAGTAAGCCTAATGCAATAAAAAGTTTTGATGACTTTGTTCACTTGAGATGGCTAAAGAAAAAAAACACAAACTTCAAACAAAATGACTGTTACCAACCTGACATGGCGCGCGCTCCTCTGCTCTTTGGGGCTTGAAAAATCCAGAATCCAATAGCTGCTAATCACAACGTATTAGTTGACTGCACAAACTTCTTGTCACACAGCCCACAACACCAACTCACGTTTTTCAGAACAAATTCAAAAAAGCCACACCGAATTTCAGCTGTCTAAAATGCTTCATGAAGGCTGTGGTAAATTCAAAGACTGCCCATTATCACAAGTGTCTGTGGTGCTGCATCAGCATTCATCCTCCATCAGTTCAACATTTTTTTTCTCCTCGTGTAAGACACCTCTGGATTGATATCTTATGTGGAAAAAAAAATGAATAAATACACACACACATTATATTAATTAATTATATTCTTATTGAAAGATGATACAGTAAACATATTTAAAATTTTTCAGTGCAAGATAGTTTTCTGGTTCAACTTACAATGAACACTAATTATACAACTTTGCTATAAAAACTTATACAGTTGGAAAGACTGTTAAATGATGCCACATTTACCTTTTAAAGAGGCGCAACCCACATTCTCAGCTCTACTGCTCATCCCACAAATGCATGTTCCTTACAAATGTGGCACCGTTTAAAGGGGAAATTAACAGGCTTTCCAACGGTATGAGATAAACTGCCAAGAAGCATTGTTACAACAAAAAAAATAATCTACCAAACACAAATTTCCTTACTTTTTGTGCTAAGTTTATTTTTATAAGATACTCTTTGCAGTTATTTGACATTATTTCATTTGAATTTTGCCAGTCTTTGCTTTCATTATTGTTTTTTGGATTTTGCTGATAAGGTCTTTTGCTTCTGGAATCTCTCCAGAGTCTGCTTCGTGGTTTGCTTGAGTTTTGACAGAAGTTTCAAGGGTGGGTGGGTCTTAGAAGACTACGTTCACCGTGAATCTCCTTTCGTCATCGATTTTGGACTTACAGGTGCTCTGAAACCTCCTCTGGGACCTAGCCACGCCCACCCCACCCCTAAATGGAACAAACTTTTTTCCCCATACACAGCATCAGGTTAATTATCACTGTTCTGTATTAACCCTGTCATACTACCATAGCTACAGCTTTTTTAGTTAGCTTTCTAGTAACCGCCAACACGCTGTCTGTCACTGGGTTCTCTTGCCTGACCCGTGGAAGCTTTTTTCGCAGGACAAATTTGCCTGTTCTTTACCATGACCCTACTAATCTCTGTATTTTTTTGTTCCCTTTGTCTGGTTTTCTTTCTCCTGTCTCTCTCTCATGCTTTGAGATGTCCTGCTGCTCTCCAGGTGTTGCCCTGATCCAGCCCCTGTGTATCCTGTACAAGATCCTGGCCTTGTCTCATCTACACTATCATGCTTGGCCATGCTGTTTTACCTCAGATTAACTCTGCACCTACTTTTAATTCACACAGAATCCCTGATCACCTTCTCCTTCCTCAGACTCATACATCACTAATATACTACATTTACATTACTATAACCCCTTCATCTGTCATCATTTCACTTTTACTTCTGTTCTGTTCTCTGTTGTGTCTCCGGTGTGGACCCGAGGAGGATGGGTTCCCCGTATGAGTCTTGGTTCTTTCCAAGGTTTCTTCCTCATGTGCTGAGGGAGTTTTCCCTTGCCACTGTTGCCCCTGGCTTGCTCATAGGAGGCTTGGACCCGGATCTCTGTAAAGCTGCTTTGTGACGACTTTTTGTTGTGAAAAGCGCTATATAAATACAATTTGATTTGATTTGAATTAAATTTTAGTATTAAATAGCTGTTACAAACATTATAATAAATAGCTGAATGGTCTGAAGATATTGCAGATGCTCATATTTCTTCCCTATGTGTTTTTTCTCCATTCAGTTGACTAGAATTTTAAAAGGCTTATATTAGTGATTTGTGCAAAAATATGTATGGTCTTGCTTAATGTAATTATTATACTGTCTAGATAAAGTTTTATACAATTTCTTGTATTGTCAAATACGCTTTTTTTTCAACACAATATATATAGCAGGAAGTTTAAAAAAAAAACAGAAGTCTAAAAAAGTGCAGGAACATATGTTTGCAATCTGGAATAAAGAATACAAAACATAAATTAATTGTTATACTGACACAATTCCCAAAGTTAAAAGTCTGCATATTAAATACCAAACACAATGTTATTTTCAAAACACACACAGCATAGCAAAACTAGCACTAAATGTTAATCCCTATTTACAAGCACAATACTGGAGTTTTCTGTTCTTTTTTAAATGCTGAAGCAGTTACTTTTTGTTCTTGTTTCATCAGAAAATAACTGTCACTCTGTTTAAGGTGGAACAGGAGAACTTTTAACTGGATGCTAGCTAACATTAGCAGATGCTAACATACAAATATTCTGTAAAAAAAATAAAATAAAATAAAATAACAATTAAAATTTAAGCAGTACATTTCTTCGTAGATGTCTTTCAGTAACTGTAAAACATTTATTTAAATTATTTGCAATTTGCTAAGACACATGGAAGACCTTTACATCCTGAGGTAGTGATAGCTTACAACCCGGTCTCACACCTACTCGTGGTATAGTCACATATATAGGAGACTGCAATTCATGCTGAAAATATGCGATATGTCACGAATTGCAGACTACTATATCAAATCAAATCAAATTTATTTATATAGCGCTTTTCACAACTGATGTTGTCACAAAGCAGCTTCACAGAATTCCAGTAAGACAAGATTTGACATGAAATGTAAAGACAAATGTAAAACCCTCAAGTGAGCAAGCCAGGGGCGACAGTGGCAAGGAAAAACTCCCCCAGCTGAGGAAGAAACCTTGGGAGGAACCAAGGCTCACAAGGGGTGACCCATCCTCCTCTGGTCAATCTACTGGTGATGATAGTTAGTAGTCCATGAGAACTTCAGTGTAGGGACAGCTTCAAGGCACTTGGTGGTTGCTGGAGCGTGGGCAGCTGGTCTGAAGCGTGGAGGAGGATCTCGACAGTCATCCATCAGTGTCCAGACAGACAGGTGGGCAGTCGTTTACTCGGAAAGATGTAAAGGGATGGAATTAGTTTTGAACTGTTTTGTGTTTGTAAAGTAGAAAATATGAAAATTTCCAGAGTGTGGCTAATGACTCCGGCAGATCTGACTATGACAGCATTAACTAAAAGGAGAGAACCAGAAGGACACACAGACACGGGAGCATCCTGAAACACTGGCATCCCTCCGCTCCACCGTCAACAAACCTGAGTGATCGCGAGAAGCGGCGGGACGACAGCACCAGCGTCTCAGTATACTATAATTCCCTGTGTCCATGGACCCCCCGGATCTGCCGCCTTTATCTATGGGGGAGCATTAGCTATCAAATGATAAACTAAACAAATGAGTTTTTAGCCTACATTTGAAGATTGCGACTGTGTCTGAGTCCCGAACATTTTTTGGAAGATCATTCCAGAGTTGGGGGGCTTTATAAGAAAAGGCTCTTCCCCCAGCTGAGGCCTTCTGAATTCTGGGAACATTTAAAAATCCAGTATTCTGTGATCTGAGTGAACGTGGAGGCTCATAATAGGAAATTGTATCTTGAAGATATTCAGGAGCAAGCCCATGTAGAGCTTTATATGTTAATAACAAAATTTTGTAGTCAATGCGGAATTTAACAGGCAGCCAATGAAGTGATGATAAAACTGGGCTGATATGTTCAAATTTTCTAGTTTTAGTGAGGACCCTAGCTGCAGCATTTTGAACTAGTTGAAGTTTTCTTAAATTGCTGCTGGTGCATCCTGACAGTAGTGCGTTACAGTAGTCAAGCCTTGAAGTAATAAAGGCATGTACTAATGTTTCTGCGTCCTGGAGGGATAAGGCATTTCTAATCTTAGCAATATTGCGAAGATGTAAAAAAGCTGTCCTAGTGATACTACCTATGTGTTGATCAAATGATAAATCCGGGTCAATTATGACACCAAGATTTTTTGCTGCTGAACCAGGTTTAACTGGAAAGTTAGCTAGATCTAAAATTAAATCTGATAATTTATTTCTTGTCACTTTTGGACCCAAAAGCAGGACCTCTGTTTTGTTGCTGTTTAGAAGGAGGAAGTTACGCAACATCCAGCCTTTCACGTCTTTTACACAGTCCTCTATTTTCTTTAATCTGTGTTTGTCATCGGGCTTGGCTGAAATATACAATTGTGTGTCGTCTGCGTAACAGTGAAAGTTAATGTCATGGTTTCTTATAACTGTGCCTAGCGGTAACATGTATAATGTAAATAATAATGGTCCTAAAATAGAGCCTTGTGGAATTCCAAATCTTACTTTAGAATAATTTGAATTTAGATTGTTTACTTTTACGAATTGATAACGTTCCGTTAAGTAAGATTTGAACCATAATAGGGCTGTCCCTGTGATTCCAACCATGTTTTCTAACCTTTCTATGAGAATATTGTGGTCTATTGTATCGAAGGCTGCGCTTAGGTCAAGAAGCACCAACAGGGATACGTGGCCTTGATCAGAGGCAAGAAGAAGATCATTTGTTATCTTGACTAGAGCTGTCTCTGTACTATGATGTTGCCTGAATCCAGATTGGAATTTTTCATATATATGATTCTTATGTAGATATGAACTAAGTTGTTGGGCCACAGCTCTTTCTAAGATCTTAGACAGAAATGGCAAATTAGAAATAGGCCTGTAATTAGACAGTGTACTAGCATCAAGATTTGGTTTCTTGATCATAGGTTTAATAACTGCTAGTTTAAAAGCTTTGGGTACATGGCCCAGACTAAGCGATGAGTTTACTATAGTTAAAAGAGGATCAATAATAGCTGGTAGTACTTCTTTGAGCAACTTTGTGGGAATTGCGTCAAGTGTGCAAGTTGTACAGTTTGCGGAGGTGATAATCTTCTCTAGTTCTAATTGTGGGAGTGGGTAAAAGGTTTCAAGTCTTTCTTTTACAGTTATATTATGTTTTATTTCATTCACATCAGGTGGCAGCCAGGATGGATTTGATCCTGTGGCTAGAGTTTGTTGTCTAATATTCTCAATTTTATTATTAAAAAAGTCCATAAAATCTTTACTGGTGAGAGTTGCTGGAATTAGTTGTTCAGAACCTGCTTGATTTTTTGTAATTCTAGAAAACACACTAAACAGTGCTCTCGGATTATTTTTATTATTGGAGATCAGCGAGGCCAGATATGCTGAGCGAGCTTTAGTGAGGGCATTTCTATACTCTATAAGGCTGTCCTTCCAGGCAGAATGAAACACTTCAAGCTTGGTTGATCGCCATTTCCGCTCTAGTTTTCGTAATGTTTGTTTTAAAGTACGGGTCTTATCGTTATACCATGGTGCGAGCTTTTTCTGTCTTATACTTTTATGTTTAAGTGGTGCTACCTTTTCTAAAGTAGATCGACAGGTATTTTCTAGGTAGTCAGTTAGTACATCTAGGTCCATTGGGTCTGATGGAGTTGGAACTGGGGTCGATAGTTCTGGTAGGTTTTCTATAAATTGTAGGGCGGTAGATGGTTTTATTACACGCCTTGTAGAATAGCGAGGGTTCTTACATAGATTATGGATAAAACGTAGCTCATATGAAATTAAGTAATGATCGGAGATTGCTGAGGATTGCGGTAAGATATTAATTTTGTCAATGTTAAGACCTAGTGTCAGAACTAAGTCTAAAGTGTGGCTGCAGTAGTGTGTAGGCCCTGTTACATTTTGAGTAATACCAATAGAGTCTAAGATTGAGGTAAATGCCTTTTTTAGTGGGTCACTTTCCTTCTCGAAATGGATATTGAAATCTCCTACAATTATAACTTTATGATTGCACACCGCTAGGTTTGTAGCAAAATCGCTGAATTCTTTCAGAAATTCTAAGTAAGGCCCTGGTGGTCTGTAAATGTTGCATAATAAAAATGCGTCCTTTTTTGTGACCGGATTTGTAATAATAGTGGAGAGAACCTCAAAAGAAGAAAAGGTGTCACATTGTTTAAGACTAATTTCTAGGGTATTTTGGTAAATTACACATACTCCACCTCCTTTGCCTGATATTCTTGGGCTATGTGCATAATTATAGCCTAGGGGGGTGGCTTCATTTAGTGCTAAATATTCATTTGGTTTAACCCACGTTTCCGTGAGACAGAAAACATTGAATTTATGATCACTTATAATATCATTTACGATGAGTGCTTTTGAGTTTAGCGATCTTATGTTGAGTAACCCAAATTTTAGTTCTGAGGTGTTGCTGCTAGGTGTTGTGTATGATTTAATATTGATTAGGTTGCTGAAACAGGCTGATTTTGTTTTTCTACTTTTACATTTAGTTCGGGGGAAAGACACAGTCTCAATACAGTTGAACCTGGGTGACGCCTCAAGACAGTTCGCAGACGGTCGGTTTAGCCTGTCTGTCTGCGGCCTGGTCCCGGCTCTGGATTGTCAGCAGCTATCTACACTACTCTGCCGACTAACTAAAAGACTATGTGCTATACTGCAAGAAAGTAAGGCAGCACCCTCCCGCGTGGGGTGGATACCATCCCTACCTATAAGACCAGGCTTGCCCTCAAAACGTAACCAATTGTCTATAAAGCCCACTTGATTTTCGGAACACCACTTGGACATCCAGCAGTTTAACGCCGAAAGTCTGCTGTAAGCTTCGTCGCCACGCCGCATTGGTATGGGACCAGAGCAGATTACGGCATCGGACATCGTCTGGGCCAGTTTAATCACCTCTGTAATATTACCCTTAGTTACCTCAGACTGCCGCAGACGAATATCATTGGCCCCTACATGAATGACTACCCTCGAATATCTCCTATTAGCTAACAGTCTAAGGTTGCCACTAATATCCGGCGCTCTGGCTCCCGATAAACAGCTAACTGTTACTGCCGGCGCCCCTAAAGGAGTAGCTAGTTTCACGTGCCGAACAATAGAGTCTCCTATAACCAGAGCACTCTTAACAGGCTCCTCAGCGGGTGCTTCGCTGAGCGGGGCAAACCTGTTTGACACGCGAATCGGAGGAGCGTGGTGTCCCGGTGGGCTAGCTTTGGCCTCAGCGTTAGCATCAGCCTTAGCTTTCCGGCTATGACGCCGAGACGTCACCCATTCACCCCGCTGTGAGGGCTCTAACGCCGGAGTCGTGGGGGTGCTAACTCTCCCTAAAGCACCCGGAGTTGCTAACACTGAATCTCGCTGTTTATCCCTCAACAATAATAAGCTCCGGATGCGCACTTCTAGCTGGTCCACTTTATCCACCAGAGAGCTAACTAGCTGACACTTACTACAAATACAACCACTATATTTATCGCTAGAGGTGGAAAAGGGCGTTAAACTAAACATGCCACACTCTGAACAGGCAAAACAGCCAGTAGTAGCCATGGAATTGCAGGTACTTACCGCTTTTAGTGAATTTTAGTAACTTACACCAAGAACGTTACTCCAGGGTCCGGTGGCAGTTTTAGTGCCTCTGTAATGAATATTCCTGCGGAGACAATCTAAAAGATAGATCTATGGATGGTTAGTAGGTTATAAAAACAGATATAAATATAAAAATAACAATGGAAACGATTAAACAGGAAAACCCGAGCGATCAAAACAGCTTCCAAACGGGTGTAGAGTAGGTGTGAGACCGGGTTGTAGCTTAACATTACTGGCTGATGTAACTTTGGTAACTGACAAAGCGACACATTTATGTTATGATTAAAACCAATATTTAACAAAAAATATATTCATTAAGCACATGTAAAATGTTGTATTCTAATCAAATGATATTTAAAAGAGACCGTAGCAAACTGGCTTCAATGGGAAAGCTCCATGGCTGGCGTTGCCAGCTCCCGCACGAGTTATGCACAGGGGCCATGTCTTCATTAATTCAGACTTATTATCCTGGATTTAAGTCCTTTATAGAGTATTTAGTTATTTTTTTATAACGTCTCTTCCTTACACATGTAAACAATCGTACACACACAAAAATGCGTGTATTTGTATAACTAAAAATGTGAGTCTGTAAACAAGTTTTAGTCCCCACACCAAGATTATATCCATCCACACACAGACAAAGAGAGAGTCCACCAGTTTCGCTACACTACACTTTGGTTGGGTTTTTATGTACGGTTTCTAATTCTATATTTTTGTTGTGATATCAGTTATAATTGAATATGTATTTTGTCTTGTTCACCAGTGATATTTTTCAGTTACTGTAGTTAAAACAGCATTTAACTAATCCTTACATATTCATGATAGGATTTACATCACACACTGTAGCTGACACGAAACATAAATCCTTTGTGAACATAGTCCCTACGTTTCATCTGAATTATTCATAACATAGTGAGCGAAGCACTGACCTATGGCTACGTTGAGCCCTACGTGAGCAGTGTGAAGACAGCAATATTAGTAAGCTGATCCCCATAGCAACTGGAAGTTAATTTTTCACAATAAAAAACCTCTGGTGTTTAGTACCTTAAAATTTGTAAACATGCATATTATTATATAACTTCATTCATAACATGCTCTAAAGCTTTTCATAATTTTATATCAAACAAACATCACTATTCTCTCACACTGTGTGTGACACATACTGAGATTTGACATTGATAAATTATGTGCATTCTTTTAATAGCATACTGCTAAACAATACAGTGTCAATACAAACCCATGGTGAAATTAACTTTCCAGATCCTCCTCTTTCTGTAAACATGTATATGTTAAAAGATACATTAAATTACTTATGTTTTATTTAATTATGTGTATCTACTTCTATATATAAATTAAGAGAGGATAAATCTCCTTCAAAATGAAATTGAACAAAAAATTCTAAATTAAAAAAGGGTTTTTTCAGCAGTTCAGTGGTGGTTGAAGTGAGGGGTTTATATATATATATATATATATATATATATATGTGTGTGTGTGTGTGCGTGTGCTTTAAAACGTATTTATATATGTATAATGTTTATACAAAATCTCATAAAAAAAAAAACATGGTCAAATCCAACACGTTTAGAGACCAACGACATTCCATACACCTGGACCCCCATGACTACTGACGAAGAACACTCAGAAAAGTGACACTGAGCCTGCTGTGGGCCAACGCTGTTTTCTGACTGTGACTCTGAGCCGAGTGTAGTCAATTCACAAAAAACATTATAAGAACGCAGTACCAAAGCATGGCTCAATGTTGCATGTAGGTATTTGAGTATACACTAAGTAGGCTACGAGCTTATTGTTTTTAGTCCAATACATTTTATAAACTTGAATTCCTGTTTTTTTTTCTTTCATCTGTTTTAAATTATGCTCTAAACGTGTTGGATTCTCCGTGTTAACACGCAGCGTATAATTTCGTGTTAACACGTTAAGTTTGTGTATTTCGTGAATCATGATGCTTTACTGCCACCTACTGGTGTATGGCGTTATTGCTGAAACAACATAAAGCCTTAACTTACCAAATAACGGAAACAATTCCAGTGTTTAATGTTCTGAACAATGTTTATGAGATTTTGTATAAACATTATACAAACATAATATTTATATAAACATAAATACGTTTAAAAGCGCACACACACATATATATATATATACCCCTCACTTCAACCACCACTGAATTTACTGCTGAAAAAAGCCCTTTAATTCAGATTTTTTTGTTCAATTTAATTTTGAAGGAGATTTATCCTCTCTTAACATATATAAGTACATACACATAATTAAATAACACATGAGTAAATTAATGTATCTTTACACATAGTATACATGTTTACAGAAAGAGGAGGATCTGGAAAGTTAATTTCACTATGGGTTTGTATTGACACTGTATTGTTTACCAGTATGCTATTAAAAGAATGCACATAATTTATCAATGTGAATGAATTACGCCTCAGTATGTGTCACACACAGTGTGAGTGAATAGTGATGTTTGTTTCTTATAAAATTATGAAAAGCTTTAGAGCATGTTATGAATGAAGTTATATAATAATATGCATGTTTACAAATTTTAAGGTACTAAACAACAGTTTTTTTTTATTGTGAAACATAAACAGCTTACTAGTATTGCTGTCTTCACACTGCTCATGTAGGGCTCAACGTAGCCACAGGTCAGTGCTTAGCTCACTATGTTATGAATAATTCAGATGAAACGTAGGGACTACGTTCACAAAGGATTTATGTTTCGTGTCAGCTACAGGGTGTGATGTAAATCCTATCATGAATATGTAAGTACGCCCGGATTTGAGGCCTCCCATTGGCGAAAACCTTAAGAAGCGTGTAAACGTGTCAATTTTGGTCACGTTATCACGACAAAATTTTACGTGTCAACACGCAAATTTTTAATAACGTGTTAACAAGCATGTGTTCACACGTTTAGAGCCCAACGCTGTTCTATAAGAGACCAACGCCATTCCATACACCTGGACCCCCATGACTGCTGACGAAGTGACACTGAGCATTACATTATCACTCACACTATACAGTGTAAAAAGAAAATTGCTTCAATTGGTAACAAGTAATTCAATTAAGTTTTTTCAATTTATTTTTTTAAGGTTAAACTTAAACAATTAAGTTGGATAAACTTAATTGAATTACTTGTTACCAATTGAAGCAATTCAATTAAGTTGGATCAACTGTTTTCTTTTTACAGTGTACTTAAAATACAGCTTACATTTAAATAATTTTAAAAGTGTTTTTTAGCATGTTATTTTAGTTTTGCAAATAGGAGTCAAATACCTTTACGCTACTCAGAAATTCAACTTGGTTAAAATAATAAATCTACATTGCACAAATGGAATATTTTAAAATTTTATTGTGAAAACCTCACAAACTTAGTTTTTCACAAAAACTTGTGCATTAAACATACTACAGATGCATCCCATCTCCTCCAAAGGCTGCCCTTCTACTCCTGTACAGTTTAAGGAGTTTTGGCACATGTGTCCAGTGCATCATGAAACTGACTCTTCAGGTTGATGGCAGTTATTCTACGAAACTCACTGCATATCTAGAGAGAGAGAGGAGTAAACAATAGAGAATACAGATTATCAGTCATTACGTACAGAGCCTGAACATTTCTAGACAAACACTGATTCAGTTGATAACAGTTATGCAGGGATCCAGACAAAAACCATCCCGTCATCCCAAGGCCAAAAAAATAGCCCACAGGAAAATTGCTCTTTTGGGACGCTTTCGTGACAAATGTTGTGCGCGATAAAACTTGTTGCCTTTAAATAACATTACTGTGGTTGGACAATGCTGTACGCTTCTTGGTTAATAAGTAAATAACTAAAAAAATAAGTAAATAATCCAAACAGCTGATGACTTCGCATTATAACAGTTTTGGAACTGTTCTGGGGAAAAAAAGTTAAGTATCATTTTAGACAAGTAAACTAGATTGGTTCACACTAGGTTTTGCAGTGTGAAACAATCCTACAAAAACTATAAAAAGAAAAATATGCTGAAATGGGCCAGAGTCACAAGTACAGCAAACAAACACTACTCACCTGACTCTCCAAGAACAGTGCTGGCCATCATTCTCGAACCAGACCAACCAGAGGTTCCTGCTCAACAACCTCCTTCCACCGTAAAGAAAATGTATGTAGATAATTTACTGTGACATTTTGAAAAACGACATATCAAGGAACACACACAATTGGAGTGAAAACAGGGCCAGCGTGTACCATGAAATCCATGGCGTACTCTGTGGTGCTTCAACCCAACGTCTGTGTCTTGGCTTGTGAAAGAGCAGATTTTGCACTTCATCTAATGTATCCCTTTTTTCCTTGAAAATGAAAACAATATTAGTGTTAGTATTGTCATTGTACACAATTATAGTTTGTAAATGCAATTACAGAACCACAAACTCTATGTAACGTTATTTAATGTTTTTGTAATTTATTTACACACACACACACATATATTACATTTAGCTAAATGTTTTGAGAAACAGACGATGTTAGGTATAGTGCTAGTGCTGTTAGACACCTACGAACTTCTCAAAAGCAAAACAAAAAACAAATAGTAGGTCTGATTCAGACAATACGGATATTTTTGTATCTTTGACGGCTTAATCTTGTAATAACACCCTGCTGCTTTCATATAAATGATATCAGACTAAAGGAGCGTTGTTGTAGTCAGCATCCTGAATTTTCCGTTCTACCTTAAACAGCTCAACAAACACCGAGGAGGCTCAATATAGCGTTACCTATTCCGGTATTTAAGGTGGAATGGAAAAAAGCCAGCCAACAAGATACATAACATTTTCAAAATAGAACATAAAGAAAGCGCTCAGGCTTGTTACAGCCTGCTTGAGTCTGTTACGTTGGGCATTTGATTAAATGAAACAAACGGCTCATATTCAAACTTTCCATGGCTCAGTCGAGTTGGCAAAGTTAGCTAATATAACAATGCCACGGCAATTTCCCTCACATATTCACGGCTTTAAGATAGTGTTAAAACTAGAAACGTAACTTTAAAATGCTTTGTGAACTATCACTAGTTATTTACCTCAATCTTGAATTTCTCCAAACTTCGAGCCACAACAAAGAGGAATCAACCGTCCTTCGCGCGTATTCCCGAACCTCCCACTGAGCATGCGCATGACTAGAACAGAGCATGCGCAGGTTTATCTTAATCAGCAACTTTTCCAAACAAATCTTCTCAACACATTTTTTATGTTGTGCCTACAGGTTGATCAGAACAATACATTTCGTGTTAGATGAACTATCACACAATTGAGTTCTATTCCCAACTCACTATTTCAATGTATAATCAACTAAATTTGAAGTTAGATTTTTTACAGTGCAGTCTGTTTTTTTTTTTAAGGTTTATTAAATGTTTGGTTATGGTGGGTAGCATACTTACTGTTTTATCCGAGTCACGTCGACCGTCGATGTTCGGAAGAAAAAGCGGGGCGCACCTGTTGTCGGTACCAGAGATCTGCCTCGCGCAAAGCTTACGTAATGACGTCAGACGTAAAGCTGCTTTAAACTTAATTGTTTCACGTAGTCTCAAAGTAAAAAGTTATTTTGAGATAAAATGTGTGACTTTTAAGTTAATTGAACTCATGAAAGTAAGTTGTAGGAACTAAGGCAAAAGAATTAATTGAGGTTAATGTAAATAAGTCTATAATAGGAACTACTGCCCAAATACACTTTTTAGAGTGTACAAATGAGTATGTGCAAGTGTGTAAAGCTCTGATATTTAAGTACCCTTTTCTGAAGGAAAATGAGGGGAATGGATGTGTGAGTTAATTCTAATAGTGAAAATTACTTTATTGTTGTTTTTATACTTGTTCTTGTATAATTCAATTTGGAAACAGGTTATTTTCATTTTAAATGGCTTGGCCTGCTCTAAGTGTGTAGAATTACATGAGGTTTCGTAGTTACGGCTGGTAAAATATAGCGCGGATAAGCCCGTTGCAGTGGGCAGACAAGGTGCACTATATTCTGAAGCAACTTTGCGGTTGTATTTTTGGTTGTACACAAGGGACCAAAACTTGCTATATGTTGCTGAACAGCTTTTGATTTGCTCTACAACATTTCTTGTCGACTTTTCTTAGTAAGATAGGGATATCCAAACTCAGATATTTCTGTAATGGTAATTTTTATATGTCTCTGTTGAAAGAACTTGTCTGCTTGTTTGTCAGTATATTCATTTCTAATCGTCAACAGAGCTCAAAAACTAAGTGTATGTCAGGTCAGCTCGAGGTCAATGCTTTATTAGAACAAACCACATCTTGTATATCAAACTGAGATGTCTCTAAGGAAACTAAGCTTGCAGAAACATCGAGTGATTATCTTATGGTTATGACGTATAAACTACCTATATAAATATCTCTGTGAAAACATCTCCTTTGTCCACATTCACATAGTACTCTCTGCTATTGTATGTTGACCACCTTAAGGTTAAATAAACTACTTTCTGATTCCAAATGCTCTGTTAGATTTCAATTCTTAATACTTGTCCTTATTTTCTCCATCACAATTTCAAAAATACATATCAAATTCAAATGTGTACACAGTGCACATTTTAAAATGCTTGTGACAATGATACATGTGTACGTTGAACGTTTTCAAACCCATGCCTTCTTTTTTGTACAAGACTCTGTGTATAATCAGTAATGTTGGAATTGAAATGTCCAAAATTGGAATAATCTGAAATATGTAACATGGAAAAGGTTAAGTACTAGCTGCCTGAGTACCATTTTCAAATGACCAATCATATGTTGCATTAACTTAATAAAAAATAAATAAAAACTACACTGACATACTACCATCTGGCCACAAATGGGAGTATGTGTCCACAATTCCATTTAGACCTAACAGGTGGTGGTGGGGTCTTAGGTCCGAAAGGCCATTTAGTCGAGAAAATAGCAGTTGCTTACCTCTTCGTAGTACCACACCATCCCAATCCACATATATGATACGCCGCTTGGTGGACCTTATCGGCCTAGCGCGCGGCGCACCCTAGACGATTTTTTTTGCAGAGCCCGGGGTCGGGTCCTGGGCACACGTGGTGGGAGCTAAAAATCCTCAAAGTTTGGGCCTTTTACCCGCAATTCTGCATCAATCCACCAGGTGGCTCCCGGAACGTCTCGATTCCAATATATTCCATTACAGGCAAATATATTGGGATTGGGATGGCGTATATATTTATCATTCGTTGAAGTGTTTTGTAATGTTTTTAATACTTTTAACATGCCCAACATCCATAGACATTAACATTTTAAAGTGTTGGCTACTTTGATAAGGCAACACAAACGTCCTTTCACAAAGTTTCCAACTATCTTTGATATATTTATAATGCCAGTAAACCGACAAACACGTAACCACAGTGAGCCAGCCTGCCCTTCTGAAACTCTTGTCCGAACGCCTTACTTTCAAATTTTCAAGTTACCTAACGTTACTGCTGCATTACTTAAGGTGGAAGCGAAAAATGTAAAAGCTTCTGAGCGAACACCAGTCAGAATCCGAATGTTAAACAATACACCTGCATATAGTCAGCACAAAAAGATTGCTCACACATTAAAATCATGCCCAAGATAATGGAACGATGACGTTCAGAAGTAAGTTATAATCCAGCGTCAGGTAATTTAATGTGGAAGCGAAGAGTTGCAATAGAGCTTCTGGGCAACTTCAATGTTAAGAATCAGTAGTTTAAAATTATACAAGCACATACAGGTGCTGGTCATAAAATTTGAATGTATGCAAGACATGGGTTTCAGCTGTCATGTTCCTTATGCCAAGCCACTCTTGAACAAGAGACAGCGTCAGGAAAAAGGACTGGACTGCTCCTGAGTGGTCCAAAGTTATGTTCCCTGATTAAAGTAAATTAGATTAGATTAGATTCGACTTTATTGTCATTGTGCAGAGTACAAGTACAGGGCCAATGAAATGTAGTTAGCATCTAACCAGAAGTGCAATATATTACATTATTTACATAAAGTGCAGTAGTGATATTATAGTGATTTTCGTGCCCTGCCCAGGCAGCGTTTATGGTAGATGTCCTCGAAGGAACTTGAAACTGGACACCTGATCCACTGCAGTTCCGTTGATGTAAATGGGGGCGTGAGCTTGATTCCTAGTCCGTCTGAAGTCCATGATGATCGCCTTTGTTTTGAGCATGTTTAGTACTAGGTTATTGTTTTGGCACCACAAGGACAGATGCTGTACTTCATCCCGGTAGGGCGTTTCATTATTGTCTGTAATCAAGCCTATCACCATGGTGTCATCTGCGAATTTGACTATGGTGTTTGAACCATAGGCAGGTACACAGTCATGGGTGAAGAGAGAGTACAGAATCGGGCTAAGAACACAACCTTGTGGAACGCCAGTGTTCAAGGTGATGGTTGATGAATGAAGGTTGCCTAATCTAACAGATTGGGGTCTGTTAGACAGGAAGTCTAAAATCCAGTGGCAGAGTGATGTGCTGATACCCAGATGGTTGAGTTTGGATATCAGCATAGACGGAATCACTGTGTTGAATGCAGAACTAAAATCGATGAACAGCATACTCACCTATGAGTTTTGACAGTCCAGTTGGGTTAGTGCCGTGTGTAGTGCTGTTGAGATAGCGTCCTCGGTGGATCTGTTGCTACGATAAGCAAACTGGTGTGGGTCCAGCGTAGCAGGCAGGCAGGATTTCAAGTGAGAAAGAACTAGTCTTTTAAAGCACTTGGAAATTATTGGGGTGAGTGCTACAGGTCGAAAGTCATTAAAGTCTGAAGCAGTAGAATGCCTAGGCACAGGCACAATGATGGCTGACTTAAAGATAGATGGTACAGCTGCCTGGGCAAGCGAAACATTAAAGATGTGAGCGAAGACACCCGCAAGTTCCACAGCACAAGCTCTTAGCACACGGCCAGGTACACCATCAGGGCCAGCTGCCTTCCGTGCATTCACTCTGCTCAGCATGCGACTGACATCCGAAGTGGAAAGTACAAGTGGGTTGTCGTCGGTGGAAGATTTATTGAAGATATCAATATCATCTGGTCGAAACGAGCGTAGAAGTTGTTCAGCTCATCAGGGACTGAAGCACTGTTGGTAGATGGAACAAAGCTAGTTGGTTTATAGTCAGTCAGGGCGTGTATTCCCTGCCACATACGCCGAGGGTCAGAGGAGGTAAAGTGCTCCTCAATCCGGCGTTTGTAGCAGTGCTTGGCTATAGCTATTAGTCTCTTCATATTGCCAGCAACCCCAGTGGGCGGTACAGAGGACTCTTGTACCCTGAGCGCTTGTTGATTTGTTTCAGGACAGAGTTAGTGTAGGTGTCCAAGTGGATGTGTGAGACTGTGGTGGCTCGGGCAGCATACTCACTCCAGTCGGTGTGCTGGAACTGTTGCTGAAGGAAGGAGTCAGCCCCATCCATCCAGATCTTTACAGTTCTGGTTGAAGGCTTAATCCTATGCATGACTGCAGTGTATTTGGGAAGCAGGAACAAAGAAAGATAATCGGACAGTCCAAGATGGGGGAGGGGTGTTGTTTTGAAGCTGGTTAAAGTCAAACCGATGCTGAATCCGGTGTTTGTGCGGTGAATGTTAATTTCCAAAAGTGTCTGTCTGTCGTAACTGTAGTTCGCAAGAGTTATTTGCGCAAGAAAACTGGAGATAGCTAAGTACAGAAGTATAACATCACTAAAACCGGTAAGACGCTGAGCCTCGCAGTGTGATCGCGATGCCATCTTGGTCCTGGGAGACCAAGGACCATTTCCTATGGAAATCAAGGTCCCAGAATCTGGAGGAAGAGAGGAGAGGCACAGAATCCACGTTGCTCGAGGTACCCTGCAAAGTTTCCACAGTCAGTGGCAGTTTGGGGTCCCATGTCATCTGATGGTGTGGGTCCACTGTATTTTCTGAGGTCCAAGGTCAACGCAGCCGCCTACCAGGGAGATTTAGATTACTTTATGCTTCCTTATGCCTCCAAGCGAGGTGGGTTAGTGCAGTGTGTAGTGCTGTTGAGATAGCGTCCTCGGTGGATCTGTTGCTACGATAAGCAAACTGGTGTGGGTCCAGCGTAGCAGGCAGGCAGGATTTCAAGTGAGAAAGAACTAGTCTTTTAAAGCACTTGGAAATTATTGGGGTGAGTGAGGCACAAGCACAACGATGGCTGACTTAAAGATAGATGGTACAGCTACCTGGGCAAGCGAAACATTAAAGATGTGAGTGAAGACACCCGCAAGTTCCACATCACAAGCTCTTAGCACCCGGCCAGGTACACCATCAGGGCCAGCTACCTTCCATGCATTCACTCTGCTCAGCATGCGACTGACGTCCGAAGTGGAAAGTACAAGCTCGCACAAATCACTCAGAGAGAGCGGGCAGCATGCACAAAACACTCAGAGAGAGCGCGCAGTTTGCACAAAACACTCAGAGAGCGCGCAGATTGCACAAAACACTCAGCGAAAGCGCGCAGCACGCACAAAACCCTCAGCGAGAGCGCGCAGTTTGCACAAAACACACAGAGAGAGCGCAAAGCTCGCAAAAAAAAACTCAGAGAGAGCGCGCAGTTCGCACAAAACACTCATAGAGAGCGCGCAGTTTGCACAAAACACTCAGAGAGAGCGCGCAGCACTCACAAAATTTCTGTTGAAGCCATAGCATAACTCAATGGTGAGTCAAAAGCGGCAGAGGTTACTTTTTTTAAAAAAAACCGTGACCCAGGCAAAGCTCCATATTTGTAACGGCAAATGCAAAGCTGGTTAAGGCATAACTTTGTTGGGGTTAACCTTTTGTCTGAAGTGTCTTACATAACTTCAAGTCTTGTGTGAATGTGTTCACCGGAAAAATACTCCAACAGCGCTCCGTATAACATGGATAAAACAATTATTTACAACACATACCAAGTCGACGTTAACAGAGCACGTTTTATAAATAATATAGAAGACACGGGTTAGCCTTTTTTTTGTAAGCACAGGGCTGACATTTTATGAAACACACTTTACCTTGTGTGAGCACTATATCTACAATGTTTGAATCCATTTTTAAAAAAGGTTCTTCTTTTTTGCAGCTTGAACACAACTAAATCAGATGCAGTGGGCATGTAAATTTTGCAAATTTGTGTATGAAAGAAAGGGCAACTGCTTAGACATTACAGATACAGAAACATGGTGGTTACAGCCACCAGTGAAACGCATGTTGGAGCGCTGGCCAGCCCTTTTCAGAAAGCAGCAGGTATGGTAACAAATATGTAATTTATGTAAAATAAAACATACAATCATATTAACATGAACATATTACTTCTACAAGAGTAAATGTATTTTAATTTGTGTAATCTGTTAATGTGGTACAAATCGAATTATGGCTCTATGTGTGCTGTGTTTTTCCTAAAGGTTTTTGCTGAGTTCACAAGGGTGGCAAGTAAAGATCTTGAACAAGACTTTTTTGAGGCCTTGGACAGTCACACCCCACGATTCCTTGAGATCTTTAAATCCAGGAAAGGAATTATTGGCAGTACACTTGCAGACATTGTTGCCCAAGTTGAAATTAAGGTAAGGAATCTTTTTATTACAATTTGGAATGTTACTTTTATAAGAGTGATCCAGTCACCTCCTTAATGGAACACTAGATAATATTTTTTACCTTAATTTTTTAGCTTAATTACAGCTTAAAAATCATTGTGATGCTCCACTGATCTTAGCTAGTGTTCCTTTAAGGTTGGTTAGTTTTCCTGTAGACTTGTCATCATCAACTAATTCCAAACATGAGAACCAACATTTATTTGCCATGGAGCTGCACTATTTCCCGAAAACTATTAAAGACAAATCAGTTATTTTTGTGCTGTGTAATGTTTCTTTCATTTTTAATGGTTCTTTCTAAAACCATGGAGCCCAAAGACAGACAAGTTAAACAAAACAGCACAAACACCCAATAATATTTTTTTTAGCAGATGAATCCTGTTTTAATGGGATGGTAACATATATTATAGAACACAGACACCTATGTGTTTTAACTTATAATTTATCACACATTTGTCTCATGTTTATTTTTAGATATTTTGGTTTGTTTTTTCTTAACTTGTAGATCCAGGATATTACAGCAATGTGGACTGCTGTCCTTCGTTGTCTTCCAGGTTTATCTTGGAGATTAGGCAGTGAGTACTTCAAGGTCTGTTTTGTAAGTATTACATCAAATTGTATAATTAAAATTTACTTAGTGAAGACATGAAGGTTTTGCAATAATATATTTTTTCATTATATTTACCTTTTGTCTGCAGGATTCAGATACCATCACAGATTTCATTCAGGTTCCTGATGGGTTATTGACTGTTATACCTGAAGACAGCCAGCAACCAGGTCCAAATGCCATACACTTTGAGCCATCTAGCATTAATATCATACTGGAAGGTAACGTTATGGAGAACATTGAAAACCATGCTCAAGCTATTTGCCTGACATTTGAACTACTATAAAACCTTCATTTGGACTATCCCAAAAGACTGGAGAACACATTTGACTTGCTAAACCTGGGAGTAGGCAATCTGAGCCCAAAATAATTTAAGGGATTTCTAAGTTTCGATGGACCCAGCTTTACCCTCTTATTGATGTTAGGCTCTCATTTATATGGTTTGCACTTGCAAAATGTTCTTGTGTTGTTCATAATGTGTCAAAGCACTTAAATTTATTGTGCAAAACTTTAGCTTGGTTAAGTGCATTAAACATTATTGTACATTTTTGTTTATTACACAGACTGTGCCATTTGAGTCATTCAAGAATAAAGATTACTGGAGGTTTTCTTTTAAAAAATATTTTTAATTGACTTAAATGTGGAATTAATTTTATTTTTGGGTAACTTTATGTATTTAGATAGGCTGATGTGCTCTGTGATGTAATGGAATTTGATTAAAATAAACCAGAAGTACTACTGAATAATAGTTCTTTGTTGTGCTTACTTTATTTTTCTAAGGCAATCGGTTTCCTAAATTCTATTAAGTAAACAGGACTCTTGTGGAATTATGTTAACTTGGGTAACATAAGTTGGCAGTACTTAAAAATGGCAACTTACATCTATGTACTACTTAATGTCAGAACAACTCATATCAATTAAGTAAATACAGTTGCGTTTTAAGTACACTTAAATGATAGACGTTAAGTTAACATAACTTCAAAATAATAGTTATATTTACTTAACTATATCAAGGCAACCGGATTCCTAAATTCCTTTAAGTAAGATCAACTTATCACATTTTACAGTGCAAAGAAAAACCTCAGCGAGAGCCCGCAGGACGTACAAAACACTCAGCGAGAGGGTGCAGCACGCACAAAACCCTCAGCGAGAGCGCGCAGCACGCACAAAACACACAGAGAGAGAGCGCAGTTTGCACAAAATACTCAGAGAGACCGCAAAGCTCGCAAAAAAAACCTAAGAGAGATAGCGCAGTCCGCACAAAACACTCAGCGAGAGCCAGCAGTTTGCACAAAACACTCAGATCGCAAAGCTCGCAAGAAAAACCTCAGACAGATCGCACAGCACGCACAAGATACTCAGAGAGATCGCAAAGCAAAAAAAACCTCAGAGAGAGCGCACAGTTTGCACAAAACACACAGAGAGATCGCAAAGCTCGCAAACACAGAGATCGCAAAGCTCACAAAAAAACCTCAGAGAGATCGCGCAGCACCCACAAAACACTTAGAGAGATCGCAAAGCTCACAAAAAAACCTCAGACAGATCGCGCAGCACCCACAAAACACTCAGAGAGATCACAAAGCTCGCAAGAAAAGCCTCAGAGAGATCGAGCAGCACGCAAAAAACACTCAGAGAGATTGCAAAGCTCATAAAAAAAACCTCAGAGAGATCGCGCAGCATGCACAAAACACACAGAGAGATCACAAAGCTCACAAAAAAAAAACATCAGAGAGATGGCGCAGCACGCACAAAACACACAGAGAGATCGCAAAGCTCACAAGAAAACCTCAGAGAGAGAGCGCAGCCCGCACAAAACACTCAGAGAGATCGCAAAGCTCACAAAAAAACCTCAGAGAGATCGCAAAGCTCGCAAGAAAAACCTCAGAGAGATCGCAAAGCTCACAAAAAAAACTCAGACAGATCGCGCAGCACGCACAAAACACACAGAGATCGCAAAGCTCGCAAAAAAACCTCAGAGAGATCGCAAAGCTCGCAAGAAACGCCTCAGACAGATCGCGCAGCACCCACAAAACACTCAGAGAGATCACAAAGCTCGCAAGAAAAGCCTCAGAGAGATCGAGCAGCACGCAAAAAACACTCAGAGAGATCGCAAAGCTCATAAAAAAAACCTCAGAGAGATCGCGCAGCATGCACAAAACACACAGAGAGATCACAAAGCTCACAAAAAAAAAAACATCAGAGAGATGGCGCAGCACGCACAAAACACACAGAGAGATCGCAAAGCTCACAAGAAAACCTCAGAGAGAGCGCGCAGCCCGCACAAAACACTCAGAGAGATCGCAAAGCTCACAAAAAAACCTCAGAGAGATCGCAAAGCTCACAAAAAAACCTCAGAGAGATCGCAAAGCTCGCAAGAAAAACCTCAGAGAGATTGCGCAGCATGCACAAAACCCACAGAGAGATCGCAAAGCTCACAAAAAAAACTCAGAGAGAGCGCGCAGCACGCACAAGATACTCAGAGATCGCAAAGCTCACAAAAAAAAACCTCAGACAGATCGCGCAGCACGCACAAAACACACAGAGAGATCGCAAAGCTCACAAGAAAAGCCTCAGAGAGATTGCAAAGCTCACAAAAAAACCTCAGAGAGAGCGCGCAGCCCGCACAAAACACTCAGAGAGATCGCAAAGCTCACAAAAAAACCTCAGAGAGATCGCAAAGCTCGCAAGAAAAACCTCAGAGAGATCGCAAAGCTCGCAAGAAAAATCTCAGACAGATCGCGCAGCATGCACAAAACACACAGAGAGATCGCAAAGCTCATAAGAAAAGCCTCAGAGATCGCAAAGCTCACAAAAAAACCTCAGAGAGATCGCAAAGCTCGCAAGAAAAACCTCAGACAGATCGCGCAGCACGCACAAAACACACAGAGATCGCAAAGCTCGCAAAAAAACCTCAGAGAGATCGCAAAGCTCGCAAGAAAAGCCTCAGAGAGATCGAGCAGCACGCAAAAAACACTCAGAGAGATCGCAAAGCTCATAAAAAAAACCTCAGAGAGATCGCGCAGCATGCACAAAACACACAGAGAGATCACAAAGCTCACAAAAAAAAAAAACATCAGAGAGATGGCGCAGCACGCAGAAAACACACAGAGAGATCGCAAAGCTCACAAGAAAACCTCAGAGAGAGCGCGCAGCCCGCACAAAACACACAGAGAGATCGCAAAGCTCACAAAAAAACCTCAGAGAGATCGCAAAGCTCGCAAGAAAAACCTCAGAGAGATCGCAAAGCTCGAAAGAAAAACCTCAGACAGATCGCGCAGCATGCACAAAACACACAGAGAGATCGCAAAGCTCACAAGAAAAGCCTCAGAGAGATCGCAAAGCTCACAAAAAAACCTCAGAGAGATCGCAAAGCTCGCAAGAAAAACCTCAGAGAGATTGCGCAGCATGCACAAAACCCACAGAGAGATCGCAAAGCTCACAAAAAAAACTCAGAGAGAGCGCGCAGCACGCACAAGATACTCAGAGATCGCAAAGCTCACAAAAAAAAACCTCAGACAGATCGCGCAGCACGCACAAAACACACAGAGAGATCGCAAAGCTCACAAGAAAAGCCTCAGAGAGATCGCAAAGCTCACAAAAAAACCTCAGAGAGATCGCGCAGCACGCACAAAACACACAGAGAGATCGCAAAGCTCACAAAAAAAAACTCAGACAGATCGCGCAGCACCCACAAAACACTCAGAGAGATCGCAAAGCTCGCAAGAAAAGCCTCAGAGAGATCGAACAGCACGCACAAAACACACAGAGAGATTGCAAAGCTCACAAGAAAAGCCTCAGAGAGTACGCAAAGCTCACAAAAAAACCTCAGAGAGATCGCAAAGCTCGCAAGAAAAACCTCAGAGAGATCGCGCAGCATGCACAAAACCCACAGAGAGATCGCAAAGCTCACAAAAAAAACTCAGAGAGAGCGCGCAGCACACACAAGATACTCAGAGATCGCAAAGCTCACAAAAAAAAACCTCAGACAGATCGCGCAGCACGCACAAAACACTCAGAGAGATCGCAAAGCTCGCAAAAAAAACCTCAGACAAATCGCGCAGCACGCACAAAACACACAGAGAGATCGCAAAGCTCACAAAAAAAACCTCAGACAGATCGCGCAGCACGCACAAAACACACAGAGAGATCACAAAGCTCACAAAAAAAACATCAGAGAGATCGCGCAGCATGCACAAAACACACAGAGAGATCGCAAATCTCATAAAAAAAACCTCAGAGAGATCGCGCAGCATGCACAAAACACACAGAGAGATCGCAAAGCTCACAAAAAAAACCTCAGACAGATCGCGCAGCACCCACAAAACACTCAGAGAGATCGCAAAGCTCGCAAGAAAAACCTCAGACAGATCGCGCAGCATGCACAAAACACACAGAGAGATCGCAAAGCTCACAAGAAAAGCCTCAGAGAGATCGCAAAGCTCACAAAAAAACCTCAGAGAGATCGCAAAGCTCGCAAGAAAAACCTCAGAGAGATCGCGCAGCATGCACAAAACCCACAGAGAGATCGCAAAGCTCACAAAAAAAACTCAGAGAGAGCGCGCAGCACGCACAAGATACTCAGAGAGATCGCAAAGCTCGCAAAAAAAACCTCAGACAGATCGAGCAGCATGCACAAAACACACAGAGAGATCGCAAAGCTCACAAAAAAAACCTCAGACAGATCGCGCAGCACGCACAAAACACACAGAGAGATCGCAAAGCACGCAAAAAAACACTCAGAGAGATCGCAAAGCTCACAAAAAAACCTCAGACAGATCGCGCAGCACCCACAAAACACTCAGAGAGATCGCAAAGCTCGCAAGAAAAGCCTCAGAGAGATCGAACATCACGCAAAAAACACACAGAGAGATCGCAAAGCTCACAAAAAAAACCTCAGACAGATCGCGCAGCACGCACAAAACACACAGAGAGATCACAAAGCTCACAAAAAAAACATCAG
The DNA here is from genome assembly GCF_029633855.1 of Hoplias malabaricus. Lineage (NCBI taxonomy): Eukaryota > Metazoa > Chordata > Actinopteri > Characiformes > Erythrinidae > Hoplias > Hoplias malabaricus. Next base: position 35,837,286 of record NC_089815.1, on the reverse strand, counting down.
AGAGATGGCGCAGCACGCACAAAACACTCAGAGAGATCGCAAAGCTCACAAAAAAAAAAATATCAGAGAGATGGCGCAGCACGCACAAAACACACAGAGAGATCGCAAAGCTCACAAAAAAACCTCAGAGAGATCGCAAAGCTCGCAAGAAAAACCTCAGAGAGATCGCGCAGCACGCACAAAAGACACAGAGAGATCGCAAAGCTCGCAAAAAAACACTCAGAGAGATCGCAAAGCTCACAAAAAAACCTCAGACAGATCGCGCAGCACCCACAAAACACTCAGAGAGATCGCAAGAAAAGCCTCAGAGAGATCGAACATCACGCAAAAAACACTCAGAGAGATCGCAAAGCTCACAAAAAAAAAACATCAGAGAGATGGCGCAGCACGCACAAAACACTCAGAGAGATCGCAAAGCTCACAAGAAAACCTCAGAGAGATCTCGCAGCACGCACAAAACACACAGAGAGATCGCAAAGCTCACAAAAAAAACCTCAGACAGATCGCGCAGCACGCACAAAACACACAGAGAGATCACAAAGCTCACAAAAAAAACATCAGAGAGATGGCGCAGCATGCACAAAACACACAGAGAGATTGCAAAGCTCACAAAAAAAAAGAAACATCAGAGAGATGGCGCAGCACGCACAAAACACTCAGAGAGATCGCAAAGCTCACAAAAAAAAAAACATCAGAGAGATGGCGCAGCACGCACAAAACACACAGAGAGATTGCAAAGCTCACAAGAAAAGCCTCAGAGAGATCGCAAAGCTCACAAAAAAACCTCAGAGAGATCGCAAAGCTCGCAACAAAAACCTCAGAGAGATCGCAAAGCTCGCAAGAAAAACCTCAGACAGATCGCGCAGCATGCACAAAACACACAGAGAGATCGCAAAGCTCACAAGAAAAGCCTCAGAGAGATCGCAAAGCTCACAAAAAAACCTCAGAGAGAGCGCGCAGCATGCACAAAACACTCAGAGAGATCGCAAAGCTCACAAAAAAACCTCAGAGAGATCGCAAAGCTCGCAAGAAAAACCTCAGAGAGATCGCAAAGCTCGCAAGAAAAACCTCAGACAGATCGCGCAGCATGCACAAAACACACAGAGAGATCGCAAAGCTCACAAGAAAAGCCTCAGAGAGATCGCAAAGCTCACAAAAAAACCTCAGAGAGATCGCAAAGCTCGCAAGAAAAACCTCAGAGAGATCGCGCAGCTCGCAAGAAAAACCTCAGAGAGATCGCGCAGCATGCACAAAACCCACAGAGAGATCGCAAAGCTCACAAAAAAAACTCAGAGAGAGCGCGCAGCACACACAAGATACTCAGAGATCGCAAAGCTCACAAAAAAAAACCTCAGACAGATCGCGCAGCACGCACAAAACACTCAGAGAGATCGCAAAGCTCGCAAAAAAAACCTCAGACAAATCGCGCAGCACGCACAAAACACACAGAGAGATCGCAAAGCTCACAAAAAAAACCTCAGACAGATCGCGCAGCACGCACAAAACACACAGAGAGATCACAAAGCTCACAAAAAAAACATCAGAGAGATGGCGCAGCATGCACAAAACACACAGAGATCGCAAAGCTCACAAAAAAAAACCTCAGACAGATCACGCAGCATGCACAATACATTCAGAGAGATCGCAAAGCTCACAAAAAAAACATCAGAGAGATGGCGCAGCATGCACAAAACACACAGAGATCGCAAAGCTCACAAAAAAAAACCTCAGACAGATCACGCAGCATGCACAATACATTCAGAGAGATCGCAAAGCTCACAAAAAAAAACTCAGACAGATCACGCAGCATGCACAAAACACACAGAGAGATCGCAAAGCTCGCAAGAAAAGCCTCAGAGAGATCGCGCAGCACGCACAAAACACACAGAGAGATCGCAAAGCTCGCAAAAGAACCTCAGAGAGATCGCAAAGCTCGCAAGAAACGCCTCAGAGAGATCGCGCAGCACGCACAAAACACACAGAGAGATCGCAAAGCTCGCAAAAAAACACAGAGATCGCAAAGCTCACAAAAAAACATCAGAGAGATGGCGCAGCACGCACAAAACACTCAGAGAGATCGCAAAGCTCACAAGAAAAGCCTCAGAGAGATCGAACAGCACGCACAAAACACACAGAGAGATTGCAAAGCTCACAAGAAAAGCCTCAGAGAGTACGCAAAGCTCACAAAAAAACCTCAGAGAGAGCGCGCAGCATGCACAAAACACACAGAGAGATCGCAAAGCTCACAAGAAAAGCCTCAGAAAGATCGCAAAGCTCACAAAAAAAAACTCAGACAGATCGAGCAGCATGCACAAAACACACAGAGAGATTGCAAAGCTCACAAAAAAAAACCTCAGACAGATCGCGCAGCACGCACAAAACACACAGAGAGATCGCAAAGCTCACAAAAAAAAACTCAGATAGATCGCGCAGCACGCACAAAACACACAGAGATCGCAAAGCTCGCAAAAAAACCTCAGAGAGATCGCAAAGCTCGCAAGAAACGCCTCAGACAGATCGCGCAGCACCCACAAAACACTCAGAGAGATCGCAAAGCTCACAAAAAAACCTCAGACAGATCGCGCAGCACCCACAAAACACTCAGAGAGATCGCAAAGCTCGCAAGAAAAACCTCAGAGAGATCGAGCAGCACCCACAAAACACTCAGAGAGATCGCAAATCTCATAAAAAAAACCTCAGAGAGATCGCGCAGCATGCACAAAACACACAGAGAGATCACAAAGCTCACAAAAAAAAAACATCAGAGAGATGGCGCAGCATGCACAAAACACACAGAGAGATCGCAAAGCTCACAAGAAAACCTCAGAGAGAGCGCGCAGCCCGCACAAAACACTCAGAGAGATCGCAAAGCTCACAAGAAAAGCATCAGAGAGATCGCAAAGCTCACAAAAAAACCTCAGAGAGAGCGCGCAGCCCGCACAAAACACTCAGAGAGATCGCAAAGCTCACAAAAAAACCTCAGAGAGATCGCAAAGCTCGCAAGAAAAACCTCAGAGAGATCGCAAAGCTCGCAAGAAAAACCTCAGACAGATCGCGCAGCATGCACAAAACACACAGAGAGATCGCAAAGCTCACAAGAAAAGCCTCAGAGAGATCGCAAAGCTCACAAAAAAACCTCAGAGAGATCGCAAAGCTCGCAAGAAATACCTCAGACAAATCGCGCAGCATGCACAAAACCCTCAGAGAGATCGCAAAGCTCACAAAAAAAAACTCAGACAGATCGAGCAGCATGCACAAAACACACAGAGAGATCGCAAAGCTCACAAAAAAAACCTCAGACAGATCGCGCAGCACGCACAAAACACACAGAGAGGTCGCAAATCTCACAAAAAAAACATCAGAGAGATGGCGCAGCATGCACAAAACACACAGAGATCGCAAAGCTCACAAAAAAACCTCAGAAAGATCGCAAAGCTCGCAAGAAACGCCTCAGACAGATCGCGCAGCATGCACAAAACACACAGAGAGATCACAAAGCTCACAAAAAAAAACATCAGAGAGATAGAGAGATCGCAAAGCTCACAAGAAAACCTCAGAGAGAGCGCGCAGCCCGCACAAAACACACAGAGAGATCACAAAGCTCACAAAAAAAAACATCAGAGAGATAGAGAGATCGCAAAGCTCACAAAAAAACCTCAGAGAGATCGCAAAGCTCGCAAGAAAAACCTCAGAGAGATCGCAAAGCTCGCAAGAAAAACCTCAGACAGATCGCGCAGCATGCACAAAACACACAGAAAGATCGCAAAGCTCACAAGAAAAGCCTCAGAGAGATCGTAAAGCTCACAAAAAAACCTCAGAGAGATCGCAAAGCTCGCAAGAAAAACCTCAGAGAGATCGCGCAGCATGCACAAAACCCACAGAGAGATCGCAAAGCTCACAAAAAAAACTCAGAGAGAGCGCGCAGCACGCACAAGATACTCAGAGATCGCAAAGCTCACAAAAAAAAACCTCAGACAGATCGCGCAGCACGCACAAAACACACAGAGAGATCGCAAAGCTCACAAGAAAAGCCTCAGAGAGATCGCAAAGCTCACAAAAAAACCTCAGAGAGAGCGCGCAGCCCGCACAAAACACTCAGAGAGATCGCAAAGCTCACAAAAAAACCTCAGAGAGATCGCAAAGCTCGCAAGAAAAACCTCAGAGAGATCGCAAAGCTCGCAAGAAAAACCTCAGACAGATCGCGCAGCATGCACAAAACACACAGAGAGATCGCAAAGCTCACAAGAAAAGCCTCAGACAAATCGCGCAGCATGCACAAAACCCTCAGAGAGATCGCAAAGCTCACAAAAAAAACCTCAGAGAGATCGCGCAGCATGCACAAAACCCACAGAGAGATCGCAAAGCTCGCAAGAAAAGCCTCAGAGAGATCTCGCAGCACGCACAAAACACACAGAGAGATCGCAAAGCTCACAAAAAAAACCTCAGACAGATCGCCCAGCATGCACAAAACACACAGAGAGATCGCAAATCTCGCAAGAAAAGCCTCAGAGAGATCTCGCAGCATGCACAAAACACACAGAGAGATCACAAAGCTCACAAAAAAAACATCAGAGAGATGGCGCAGCATGCACAAAACACACAGAGATCGCAAAGCTCACAAAAAAAAACCTCAGACAGATCACGCAGCATGCACAATACATTCAGAGAGATCGCAAAGCTCACAAAAAAAAAACTCAGACAGATCACGCAGCATGCACAAAACACACAGAGAGATCGCAAAGCTCGCAAGAAAAGCCTCAGAGAGATCGCGCAGCACGCACAAAACACACAGAGAGATCGCAAAGCTCGCAAAAGAACCTCAGAGAGATCGCAAAGCTCGCAAGAAACGCCTCAGAGAGATCGCAAAGCTCGCAAGAAAAACCTCAGAGAGATCGCGCAGCATGCACAAAACCCACAGAGAGATCGCAAAGCTCACAAAAAAAACTCAGAGAGAGCGCGCAGCACGCACAAGATACTCAGAGATCGCAAAGCTCACAAAAAAAAACCTCAGACAGATCGCGCAGCACGCACAAAACACACAGAGAGATCGCAAAGCTCACAAGAAAAGCCTCAGAGAGATCGCAAAGCTCACAAAAAAACCTCAGAGAGAGCGCTCAGCCCGCACAAAACACTCAGAGAGATCGCAAAGCTCACAAAAAAACCTCAGAGACATCGCAAAGCTCGCAAGAAAAACCTCAGAGAGATCGCAAAGCTCGCAAGAAAAACCTCAGACAGATCGCGCAGCATGCACAAAACACACAGAGAGATCGCAAAGCTCACAAGAAAAGCCTCAGAGAGATCGCAAAGCTCACAAAAAAACCTCAGAGAGATCGCAAAGCTCGCAAGAAATACCTCAGACAAATCGCGCAGCATGCACAAAACCCTCAGAGAGATCGCAAAGCTCACAAAAAAAAACTCAGACAGATCGAGCAGCATGCACAAAACACACAGAGAGATCGCAAAGCTCACAAAAAAAACCTCAGACAGATCGCGCAGCACGCACAAAACACACAGAGAGGTCGCAAATCTCACAAAAAAAACATCAGAGAGATGGCGCAGCATGCACAAAACACACAGAGATCGCAAAGCTTACAAAAAAAAACCTCAGACAGATCGCGCAGCATGCACAAAACACACAGAGAGATCGCAAAGCTCACAAGAAAAGCCTCAGAGAGATCGCAAAGCTCACAAAAAAACCTCAGAGAGATCGCAAAGCTCGCAAGAAAAACCTCAGAGAGATCGCGCAGCATGCACAAAACCCACAGAGAGATCGCAAAGCTCACAAAAAAAACTCAGAGAGAGCGCGCAGCACACACAAGATACTCAGAGATCGCAAAGCTCACAATAAAAAAACCTCAGACAGATCGCGCAGCACGCACAAAACACTCAGAGAGATCGCAAAGCTCGCAAAAAAAACTCAGACAGATCGCGCAGCACGCACAATACATTCAGAGAGATCGCAAAGCTCGCAAAAAAAACCTCAGACAAATCGCGCAGCATGCACAAAACCCTCAGAGAGATCGCAAAGCTCACAAAAAAAAACTCAGACAGATCGAGCAGCATGCACAAAACACACAGAGAGATCGCAAATCTCGCAAAAAAAACATCAGAGAGATGGCGCAGCATGCACAAAACACACAGAGAGATCGCAAAGCTCGCAAGAAAAGCCTCAGAGAGATCGCGCAGCACGCACAAAACACACAGATAGATCGCAAAGCTCGCAAAAGAACCTCAGAGAGATCGCAAAGCTCGCAAGAAACGCCTCAGAGAGATCGCGCAGCACGCACAAAACACACAGAGAGATCGCAAAGCTCGCAAAAAAACACAGAGATCGCAAAGCTCACAAAAAAACATCAGAGAGATGGCGCAGCACGCACAAAACACTCAGAGAGATCGCAAAGCTCACAAGAAAAGCCTCAGAGAGATCGAACAGCACGCACAAAACACACAGAGAGATTGCAAAGCTCACAAGAAAAGCCTCAGAGAGTACACAAAGCTCACAAAAAAACCTCAGAGAGAGCGCGCAGCCCGCACAGAACACTCAGAGAGATCGCAAAGCTCACAAAAAAACCTCAGAGAGATCGCAAAGCTCGCAAGAAAAACCTCAGAGAGATCGCAAAGCTCGCAAGAAAAACCTCAGACAGATCGCGCAGCATGCACAAAACACACAGAGAGATCGCAAAGCTCACAAGAAAAGCCTCAGAAAGATCGCAAAGCTCACAAAAAAAAACTCAGACAGATCGAGCAGCATGCACAAAACACACAGAGAGATCGCAAAGCTCACAAAAAAAAACCTCAGACAGATCGCGCAGCACGCACAAAACACACAGAGAGATCGCAAAGCTCACAAAAAAAAACTCAGATAGATCGCGCAGCACGCACAAAACACTCAGAGAGATCGCAAATCTCATAAAAAAAACCTCAGAGAGATCGCGCAGCATGCACAAAACACACAGAGAGATCACAAAGCTCACAAAAAAAAAACATCAGAGAGATGGCGCAGCATGCACAAAACACACAGAGAGATCGCAAAGCTCACAAGAAAACCTCAGAGAGAGCGCGCAGCCCGCACAAAACACTCAGAGAGATCGCAAAGCTCACAAAAAAACCTCAGAGAGATCGCAAAGCTCGCAAGAAAAACCTCAGAGAGATCGCGCAGCATGCACAAAACCCACAGAGAGATCGCAAAGCTCACAAAAAAAACTCAGAGAGACCGCGCAGCACGCACAAGATACTCAGAGATCGCAAAGCTCACAAAAAAAAACCTCAGACAGATCGCGCAGCACGCACAAAACACACAGAGAGATCGCAAAGCTCACAAGAAAAGCCTCAGAGAGATCGCAAAGCTCACAAAAAAACCTCAGAGAGAGCGCGCAGCCCGCACAAAACACTCAGAGAGATCGCAAAGCTCACAAAAAAACCTCAGAGAGATCGCAAAGCTCGCAAGAAAAACCTCAGAGAGATCGCAAAGCTCGCAAGAAAAACCTCAGACAGATCGCGCAGCATGCACAAAACACACAGAGAGATCGCAAAGCTCACAAGAAAAGCCTCAGAGAGATCGCAAAGCTCACAAAAAAACCTCAGAGAGATCGCAAAGCTCGCAAGAAAAACCTCAGACAAATCGCGCAGCATGCACAAAACCCTCAGAGAGATTGCAAAGCTCACAAAAAAAAACTCAGACAGATCGAGCAGCATGCACAAAACACACAGAGAGATCGCAAAGCTCACAAAAAAAACCTCAGACAGATCGCGCAGCACGCACAAAACACACAGAGAGGTCGCAAATCTCACAAAAAAAAAATCAGAGAGATGGCGCAGCATGCACAAAACACACAGAGATCGCAAAGCTCACAAAAAAAAACCTCAGACAGATCACGCAGCATGCACAATACATTCAGAGAGATCGCAAAGCTCACAAAAAAAAACTCAGACAGATCACGCAGCATGCACAAAACACACAGAGAGATCGCAAAGCTCGCAAGAAAAGCCTCAGAGAGATCGCGCAGCCCGCACAAAACACACAGAGAGATCGCAAAGCTCGCAAAAGAACCTCAGAGAGATCGCAAAGCTCGCAAGAAACGCCTCAGAGAGATCGCGCAGCACGCACAAAACACACAGAGAGATCGCAAAGCTCGCAAAAAAACAGAGATCGCAAAGCTCACAAAAAAACATCAGAGAGATGGCGCAGCACGCACAAAACACTCAGAGAGATCGCAAAGCTCACAAGAAAAGCCTCAGAGAGATCGAACAGCACGCACAAAACACACAGAGAGATTGCAAAGCTCACAAGAAAAGCCTCAGAGAGATCGCAAAGCTCACAAAAAAACCTCAGAGAGAGCGAGCAGCCCGCACAAAACACTCAGAGAGATCGCAAAGCTCACAAAAAAACCTCAGAGAGATCGCAAAGCTCGCAAGAAAAACCTCAGACAGATCGCAAAGCTCGCAAGAAAAACCTCAGACAGATCGCGCAGCATGCACAAAACACACAGAGAGATCGCAAAGCTCACAAGAAAAGCCTCAGAAAGATCGCAAAGCTCACAAAAAAACCTCAGAGAGATCGCAAAGCTCACAAGAAAAACCTCAGAGAGATCGCGCAGCATGCACAAAACCCACAGAGAGATCGCAAAGCTCACAAAAAAAACTGAGAGAGAGCGCGCAGCACGCACAAGATACTCAGAGATCGCAAAGCTCACAAAAAAAACCTCAGACAGATCGCGCAGCACGCACAAAACACTCAGAGAGATCGCAAAGCTCGCAAAAAAAACCTCAGACAGATCGCGCAGCACGCACAAAACATTCAGAGAGATCGCAAAGCTCGCAAAAAAACCTCAGACAGATCGCGCAGCATGCACAAAACCCTCAGAGAGATCGCAAAGCTCACAAAAAAAACCTCAGACAGATCGCGCAGCATGCACAAAACACACAGAGAGATCGCAAAGCTCACAAGAAAAGCCTCAGAAAGATCGCAAAGCTCACAAAAAAAAACTCAGACAGATCGAGCAGCATGCACAAAACACACAGAGAGATTGCAAAGCTCACAAAAAAAAACCTCAGACAGATCGCGCAGCACGCACAAAACACAGAGAGATCGCAAAGCTCACAAAAAAAAACTCAGATAGATCGCGCAGCACGCACAAAACACACAGAGATCGCAAAGCTCGCAAAAAAACCTCAGAGAGATCGCAAAGCTCGCAAGAAACGCCTCAGACAGATCGCGCAGCACCCACAAAACACTCAGAGAGATCGCAAAGCTCACAAAAAAACCTCAGACAGATCGCGCAGCACCCACAAAACACTCAGAGAGATCGCAAAGCTCGCAAGAAAAGCCTCAGAGAGATCGAGCAGCACCCACAAAACACTCAGAGAGATCGCAAATCTCATAAAAAAAACCTCAGAGAGATCGCGCAGCATGCACAAAACACACAGAGAGATCACAAAGCTCACAAAAAAAAAACATCAGAGAGATGGCGCAGCATGCACAAAACACACAGAGAGATCGCAAAGCTCACAAGAAAACCTCAGAGAGAGCGCGCAGCCCGCACAAAACACTCAGAGAGATCGCAAAGCTCACAAAAAAACCTCAGAGAGATCGCAAAGCTCGCAAGAAAAACCTCAGAGAGATCGCAAAGCTCGCAAGAAAAACCTCAGACAGATCGCGCAGCATGCACAAAACACACAGAGAGATCGCAAAGCTCACAAGAAAAGCCTCAGACAAATCGCGCAGCATGCACAAAACCCTCAGAGAGATCGCAAAGCTCACAAAAAAAACCTCAGAGAGATCGCGCAGCATGCACAAAACCCACAGAGAGATCGCAAAGCTCGCAAGAAAAGCCTCAGAGAGATCTCGCAGCACGCACAAAACACACAGAGAGATCGCAAAGCTCACAAAAAAAACCTCAGACAGATCGCCCAGCATGCACAAAACACACAGAGAGATCGCAAATCTCGCAAGAAAAGCCTCAGAGAGATCTCGCAGCATGCACAAAACACACAGAGAGATCACAAAGCTCACAAAAAAAACATCAGAGAGATGGCGCAGCATGCACAAAACACACAGAGATCGCAAAGCTCACAAAAAAAAACCTCAGACAGATCACGCAGCATGCACAATACATTCAGAGAGATCGCAAAGCTCACAAAAAAAAAACTCAGACAGATCACGCAGCATGCACAAAACACACAGAGAGATCGCAAAGCTCGCAAGAAAAGCCTCAGAGAGATCGCGCAGCACGCACAAAACACACAGAGATCGCAAAGCTCGCAAAAGAACCTCAGAGAGATCGCAAAGCTCGCAAGAAACGCCTCAGAGAGATCGCAAAGCTCGCAAGAAAAACCTCAGAGAGATCGCGCAGCATGCACAAAACCCACAGAGAGATCGCAAAGCTCACAAAAAAAACTCAGAGAGAGCGCGCAGCACGCACAAGATACTCAGAGATCGCAAAGCTCACAAAAAAAAACCTCAGACAGATCGCGCAGCACGCACAAAACACACAGAGAGATCGCAAAGCTCACAAGAAAAGCCTCAGAGAGATCGCAAAGCTCACAAAAAAACCTCAGAGAGAGCGCTCAGCCCGCACAAAACACTCAGAGAGATCGCAAAGCTCACAAAAAAACCTCAGAGAGATCGCAAAGCTCGCAAGAAAAACCTCAGAGAGATCGCAAAGCTCGCAAGAAAAACCTCAGACAGATCGCGCAGCATGCACAAAACACACAGAGAGATCGCAAAGCTCACAAGAAAAGCCTCAGAGAGATCGCAAAGCTCACAAAAAAACCTCAGAGAGATCGCAAAGCTCACAAGAAATACCTCAGACAAATCGCGCAGCATGCACAAAACCCTCAGAGAGATCGCAAAGCTCACAAAAAAAAACTCAGACAGATCGAGCAGCATGCACAAAACACACAGAGAGATCGCAAAGCTCACAAAAAAAACCTCAGACAGATCGCGCAGCACGCACAAAACACACAGAGAGGTCGCAAATCTCACAAAAAAAACATCAGAGAGATGGCGCAGCATGCACAAAACACACAGAGATCGCAAAGCTTACAAAAAAAAACCTCAGACAGATCGCGCAGCATGCACAAAACACACAGAGAGATCGCAAAGCTCACAAGAAAAGCCTCAGAGAGATCGCAAAGCTCACAAAAAAACCTCAGAGAGATCGCAAAGCTCGCAAGAAAAACCTCAGAGAGATCGCGCAGCATGCACAAAACCCACAGAGAGATCGCAAAGCTCACAAAAAAAACTCAGAGAGAGCGCGCAGCACACACAAGATACTCAGAGATCGCAAAGCTCACAATAAAAAAACCTCAGACAGATCGCGCAGCACGCACAAAACACTCAGAGAGATCGCAAAGCTCGCAAAAAAAACTCAGACAGATCGCGCAGCACGCACAATACATTCAGAGAGATCGCAAAGCTCGCAAAAAAAACCTCAGACAAATCGCGCAGCATGCACAAAACCCTCAGAGAGATCGCAAAGCTCACAAAAAAAAACTCAGACAGATCGAGCAGCATGCACAAAACACACAGAGAGATCGCAAATCTCGCAAAAAAAACATCAGAGAGATGGCGCAGCATGCACAAAACACACAGAGAGATCGCAAAGCTCGCAAGAAAAGCCTCAGAGAGATCGCGCAGCACGCACAAAACACACAGATAGATCGCAAAGCTCGCAAAAGAACCTCAGAGAGATCGCAAAGCTCGCAAGAAACGCCTCAGAGAGATCGCGCAGCACGCACAAAACACACAGAGAGATCGCAAAGCTCGCAAAAAAACACAGAGATCGCAAAGCTCACAAAAAAACATCAGAGAGATGGCGCAGCACGCACAAAACACTCAGAGAGATCGCAAAGCTCACAAGAAAAGCCTCAGAGAGATCGAACAGCACGCACAAAACACACAGAGAGATTGCAAAGCTCACAAGAAAAGCCTCAGAGAGTACACAAAGCTCACAAAAAAACCTCAGAGAGAGCGCGCAGCCCGCACAGAACACTCAGAGAGATCGCAAAGCTCACAAAAAAACCTCAGAGAGATCGCAAAGCTCGCAAGAAAAACCTCAGAGAGATCGCAAAGCTCGCAAGAAAAACCTCAGACAGATCGCGCAGCATGCACAAAACACACAGAGAGATCGCAAAGCTCACAAGAAAAGCCTCAGAAAGATCGCAAAGCTCACAAAAAAAAACTCAGACAGATCGAGCAGCATGCACAAAACACACAGAGAGATCGCAAAGCTCACAAAAAAAAACCTCAGACAGATCGCGCAGCACGCACAAAACACACAGAGAGATCGCAAAGCTCACAAAAAAAAACTCAGATAGATCGCGCAGCACGCACAAAACACTCAGAGAGATCGCAAATCTCATAAAAAAAACCTCAGAGAGATCGCGCAGCATGCACAAAACACACAGAGAGATCACAAAGCTCACAAAAAAAAAACATCAGAGAGATGGCGCAGCATGCACAAAACACACAGAGAGATCGCAAAGCTCACAAGAAAACCTCAGAGAGAGCGCGCAGCCCGCACAAAACACTCAGAGAGATCGCAAAGCTCACAAAAAAACCTCAGAGAGATCGCAAAGCTCGCAAGAAAAACCTCAGAGAGATCGCGCAGCATGCACAAAACCCACAGAGAGATCGCAAAGCTCACAAAAAAAACTCAGAGAGACCGCGCAGCACGCACAAGATACTCAGAGATCGCAAAGCTCACAAAAAAAAACCTCAGACAGATCGCGCAGCACGCACAAAACACACAGAGAGATCGCAAAGCTCACAAGAAAAGCCTCAGAGAGAGCGCGCAGCCCGCACAAAACACTCAGAGAGATCGCAAAGCTCACAAAAAAACCTCAGAGAGATCGCAAAGCTCGCAAGAAAAACCTCAGAGAGATCGCAAAGCTCGCAAGAAAAACCTCAGACAGATCGCGCAGCATGCACAAAACACACAGAGAGATCGCAAAGCTCACAAGAAAAGCCTCAGAGAGATCGCAAAGCTCACAAAAAAACCTCAGAGAGATCGCAAAGCTCGCAAGAAAAACCTCAGACAAATCGCGCAGCATGCACAAAACCCTCAGAGAGATTGCAAAGCTCACAAAAAAAACCTCAGACAGATCGCGCAGCACGCACAAAACACACAGAGAGGTCGCAAATCTCACAAAAAAAAAATCAGAGAGATGGCGCAGCATGCACAAAACACACAGAGATCGCAAAGCTCACAAAAAAAAACCTCAGACAGATCGCGCAGCACGCACAAAACACACAGAGAGGTCGCAAATCTCACAAAAAAAAAATCAGAGAGATGGCGCAGCATGCACAAAACACACAGAGATCGCAAAGCTCACAAAAAAAAACCTCAGACAGATCACGCAGCATGCACAATACATTCAGAGAGATCGCAAAGCTCACAAAAAAAAACTCAGACAGATCACGCAGCATGCACAAAACACACAGAGAGATCGCAAAGCTCGCAAGAAAAGCCTCAGAGAGATCGCGCAGCCCGCACAAAACACACAGAGAGATCGCAAAGCTCGCAAAAGAACCTCAGAGAGATCGCAAAGCTCGCAAGAAACGCCTCAGAGAGATCGCGCAGCACGCACAAAACACACAGAGAGATCGCAAAGCTCGCAAAAAAACAGAGATCGCAAAGCTCACAAAAAAACATCAGAGAGATGGCGCAGCACGCACAAAACACTCAGAGAGATCGCAAAGCTCACAAGAAAAGCCTCAGAGAGATCGAACAGCACGCACAAAACACACAGAGAGATTGCAAAGCTCACAAGAAAAGCCTCAGAGAGATCGCAAAGCTCACAAAAAAACCTCAGAGAGAGCGAGCAGCCCGCACAAAACACTCAGAGAGATCGCAAAGCTCACAAAAAAACCTCAGAGAGATCGCAAAGCTCGCAAGAAAAACCTCAGACAGATCGCAAAGCTCGCAAGAAAAACCTCAGACAGATCGCGCAGCATGCACAAAACACACAGAGAGATCGCAAAGCTCACAAGAAAAGCCTCAGAAAGATCGCAAAGCTCACAAAAAAACCTCAGAGAGATCGCAAAGCTCACAAGAAAAACCTCAGAGAGATCGCGCAGCATGCACAAAACCCACAGAGAGATCGCAAAGCTCACAAAAAAAACTGAGAGAGAGCGCGCAGCACGCACAAGATACTCAGAGATCGCAAAGCTCACAAAAAAAACCTCAGACAGATCGCGCAGCACGCACAAAACACTCAGAGAGATCGCAAAGCTCGCAAAAAAAACCTCAGACAGATCGCGCAGCACGCACAAAACATTCAGAGAGATCGCAAAGCTCGCAAAAAAACCTCAGACAGATCGCGCAGCATGCACAAAACCCTCAGAGAGATCGCAAAGCTCACAAAAAAAACCTCAGACAGATCGCGCAGCATGCACAAAACACACAGAGAGATCGCAAAGCTCACAAAAAAAACATCAGAGAGATGGCGCAGCATGCACAAAACACACAGAGATCGCAAAGCTCACAAAAAAAAACCTCAGACAGATCACGCAGCATGCACAATACATTCAGAGAGATCGCAAAGCTCACAAAAAAAAACTCAGACAGATCGCGCAGCACGCACAAAACACACAGAGAGATCGCAAAGCTCACAAAAAAAACCTCAGACAGATCGCGCAGCACGCACAAAACACACAGAGAGATCGCAAAGCTCGCAAGAAAAGCCTCAGAGAGATCGCGCAGCACGCACAAAACACAGAGAGATCGCAAAGCTAGCAAGAAAAGCCTCAGAGAGATGGCAAAGCTCACAAAAAAACCTCAGAGAGAGCGCGCAGCATGCACAAAACACTCAGAGAGAGCGCGCAGCATGCACAAGATACTCAGAGAGATCGCAAAGCTCACAAAAAAAACCTCAGACAGATCGCGTAGCACGCACAAAACACACAGAGATCGCAAAGCTCGCAAGAAAAGCCTCAGAGAGATGGCAAAGCTCACAAAAAAACCTCAGAGAGAGCGCGCAGCATGCACAAAACACTCAGAGAGATCGCAAAGCTCGCAAGAAAAGCCTCAGAGAGATCGCAAAGCTCACAAAAAAACCTCAGAGAGATCGCAAAGCTCGCAAGAAAAACCTCAGAGAGATCGCGCAGCGCACACAAAACACTCAAAGAGATCGCAAAGCTCGCAAGAAAAGCCTCAGAGATCTCGCAGCAGGCACAAAATACTCAAAGTCAAAGTTTTCGAAATTGGATCCCACTTCCAATTTATTTTACTATATTGGAATATATTGGAAGTGGTATCCCATTTCCAGTTTATTTGACTTGGCTGAAATAGACTGGAATTGGGATCCCACTTCCAATTCATTTCAGCCAAGTCATGTACGTGTTTCATGGGATCCCACTTCCAATTTATTTCAGCCAAGTCATGTACATGTTCCATGGGATCCCACTTCCAATTTATTTGACTTGAATGAAATCAATTGGAAATGGGATAGTGAGATTGGGTCCAAAATTGGTCCCAATTTGTCAAAATTGACCCCAATTTGACTTGGTTAGAATAGATTGGAAGTGGGATCCCACTTCCATTCTATTTGATTTGACTGGAATAAATTGGAAGTGAGATAGGGTCCCAATTTGTCAATATAGGCCTCAGTTCTGGCCCCAAAATCAAAGATTTCCAAATTCCAAATAGTAAAATAAATTGGAAGTGGGATCCCACTTCCAGTTTATTTGATTTGACTGGAATAGATTGGAAGTAAGATCCCACTTGCAATTTATTTGACTTGGTTAGAATAGATTGGAAGTGGGCAAACAAAGGAAAACATTTTTCATGAATAAATTTGCTGAACATAACATACTACGCAAGATCCCAGTGACCCCATCTTCTGATATGTTGTTTGGGGGACTCAGATGATTCAGTACTCGACGCCGTGAAGTCGGTAGACCCCCCCAAGCTCAGTTTCTGGACATCCCACTCCCAATTTATTCCCATTCAAATTTCATTCATGGGTTTTGGACACCCCTTAAAAGGGTCCGAATGACCCCAAATGTTAATATGTTTATTGTGCACACCCCACGAGACAGCCTGTGAAGTTGTGTAAGCCTAACTTCAAGTCAAATATATTGGGAGTGGGATCGGTCAGTTCCGAGTCTGACGTCCCACTTCCAATCTATTGCATTCAATTAAAATACATTGGGAGTCGGATCGGTCAGTTCCGAGTCCGACGTCCCACTTCCAATCTATTGCATTCAATTCAAATACATTGGGAGTGGGATCGGTCACTTCCGAGTCTGCCGTCCCACTTCCAATCTATTGCATTCAATTCAAATACATTGGGAGTGGGATCGGTCACTTCCGGGTCCGACGTCCCACTTCCAATCTATTGCATTCAATTCAAATACATTGGGAATGGGATCAGTCAGTTCCGTGTCCGACGTCCCACTTCCAATCTATTGCATTCAATTAAAATACATTGGGAATGGGATGTCCGACGTCTGCGCCAGACTTGACTAACCCCACCCACCAGCACAAACCAGGCAAGTAGATTACACAGCGAACAGGTAAGTGATTTTAAGGATACACTTACAGATAATGGCCATTTGTTTGCCCATAGTAAGGGTGTATGTACAAAGCTTGCTCTAAGGAATATAAACATTTGTTACAGTATCAAGACTGTCTGTCAGTCTGAAATGATGAATATTTAGCACTAAATCAAGCCACTCCTACAGGCTATAAATATGTACACAGCCCCAGACTGACGGGCAAAGGGGGTGGATTATGTATAATTTACAAAAATAATTTAATTATTAACCAAAAACATGGTTACAACTTTACTTCCTTTGAAATTATGTACATTAACATAATTAACCCCGCCACAAATAAGAACACAATCTCCTTATTAAACATTTATAGACCACCAGGGCCATATTCAGAATTTATAAAAGAATTTGGTGAACTAGCTGCTAATTTAGCAGTGTCCTGTGATACGTTAATAATTGTAGGAGACTTTAACATTCATTTTGAGAAAAGTGATGATCCCCTAAAAAAGAACATTCACATAAATCATAGATACTGTTGGTTTCACACAAAATGTATCAGGTCCTACTCATTATTGTAATCACACACTAGACTTGGTTTTGACCCTGGGCACGAACATAAAAAACTTAAATATTCTCCCGCAGTCTTCCACAGTCTCAGACCACTACATAATTTCGTATGAATAGTTTAGATATAAAAAAAATGTACATGCCCACATTACTATATAAAGCGCTCACTAACCCCATCTACTTCCCCTAAATTTACTGAAAACATCACTGACTTATTGACCTCAGTCAGTAGTCCAGCGGACCCACTGGAGCTGGACAGACTAATGGACTACTTAGATAACACACTTTGATCAACTTTAGATAGTGTAGCACCACTTAAGCGTAAAAAGCTACGACAGAAAAAACTCACTCCCTGGTATAATGAAGAAACACTCACCTTAAAACAAACCGTAAGGAAATTAGAGCGGAAATGGCGGTCGACTAAACTGGAAGTATTTCACTGTGCCTGGAAAAACAGCCTTATCGAATTTAGAAGGGCGCTCGTCAATGCACGTTCAGCACATCTGGCCTCACTGATTGAAAATAATAAAGACAATCCTAGAGCACTCTTTAATGTAATCTCTAAACTTACAAACAATCGGGCAGCTACTGATACACAGATCCCAGCTGTTCACACCAGCAATGCTTTTATGGACTTTTTTAACAATAAGATTGAACATATTAGACAAACAATATACTAAATCCAGCCTGTCTGTCATCTGGTGTGGATGATATAGAACAAAACAGAGAAGGACGACTAGAGGACTTTGACCCACTACCACAGCTAGAATTGGATTGACCTGTTTGTATGACCTGCACACTTGATGCAATACCAACAAAACTATTTAAAGAAGTATTACCAGTCATAATCAATCCCCTTTTAACAATCATAAATTCGTCCCTTATACTGTATGTGATCACGTACACAAAGCATTTAAACTAGCAGTTATTAAACCCCTGATCAAGAAACCGAATCTTGATCCTAGTGTACTATCCAATTACAGACCTTCTCTTCATATTTAAGATCTTAGAAAAAGTTGTGGTCCAACAACTTCCCTCATACTTGCATAAGAATAACATATATAAAAAATTTCAATCTGGTTTTAGGCCACACCATAGCACCGAAACGGCTTTAGTTAAGATAGCAAACAACCTTCTTCTCACCTCTGATCGAGGCTGCGTATCC
This sequence comes from Hoplias malabaricus, assembly GCF_029633855.1. Classification (NCBI taxonomy): domain Eukaryota; kingdom Metazoa; phylum Chordata; class Actinopteri; order Characiformes; family Erythrinidae; genus Hoplias; species Hoplias malabaricus. The sequence continues at coordinate 35,819,056 of NC_089815.1, read as the reverse complement.
ATGCTAGTTCTACTCGACCTCAGTGCAGCTTTTGATACAAGTGATCATACTATTCTGCTAGAAAGATTAAAAAACATGGTTGGAATAACAGGAACGGCCCTATCATGGTTTAAGTCTTATCTCAAGGATCGCTACCAGTTTGTAAAAGTAAATAATGTTTCTTCTTTGTAAGAAAAAAATGAGATCTGGAATTTCCCAAGGCTCCATTCTAGGACCTTTACTATTCATATTATAAATGCTGCCACTGGGCAGAGTTATTAGCAGGCATGGCATTACCTTCCACAGTTACACAGATGACACACAGTTATACATATCAGCCAAACCAGATGACAAACCTACACTAAAGAAAATGGAGGACTGTGTTAAAGAAGTGAAGCATTGGATGTCATACAATTTCCTTCTGCTAAACAGCGACAAAACCGAGGTTCTCCTTCTAGGTCCAAAACCTGTTATAAATAAGGTATCAGACTTAATACATAATTTTGACTTCCCTGTTCTCCCTAGCTCATCAGCTAAAAATCTGGGTGCCATAATTGATTCAGATCTATCATCATGATCAGCATATAGGTAAAATTACAAAAACAGCTTTCCTACATCTTCGGAACCTCGCTAAGTTAAGAAATTCCTTATCCCACCCAGATGCAGAAAAATTTGTTCACGCTTTTATTACATCAAGATTAGATTATTGCAATGCACTTTTATCAGAATGCTCCAGCAGAAACTTGAGTAAACTCTTTCTCCTACAAAGCCCCTCGGCTCTGGAACAATCTTCCAGCTAGTGTCCGGGACGCAGACACAGTCACTATGTTTAAGTCTAGGCTCAAAACACACTTGTTCAGTTTAGCCTTTGGCAACTAACCTCTGTCTAGTTTAAGGTTGTCATTTCAGGAACTCATGGACATGGGGAATCAGGGTAAACGCGGATGATGTTCTCACAATTTCTCTTTTTTGGAGCTGAAAGACGTCCTTGCCTGAGCTCCTTCTGGTTTCCCTCCTCCCAGTCTGTTACAGTCAGATCCGTCACATGCTCTTTTTCTCTGCTGCACTCAACTAAACTAACCGCTTCCCTTTACTGTTTTCTGAGAAAATGGTGGCCCACTGATGGAAGATTGTTTGCTGGATTCTCCTGCGGCCCAGACCAGACCAGACCAGCTGCTCACCTCCATCTACTGCTGCCAGCCTCTGACCACTCACCATGATCAACTACACTGAAGTAGAAATGGACTCAGATTAGCAACATTGACTGATTCTTCCAAATCTGATGCACTATTATTATGCCCCAAGATTGATGTCACTATTATGATTATTATCATTATTATTATTATTATGTAGCATAATGACAATTCATTGGTGATCATTTAAAATTCAATCTATAGTTTGATCAGAGGAGGATGGGTCTCCTTTGTGAGTCTTGGTTCCTCCCAAGGTTTCTTCCTCCAGCCTTGAGGGAGTTTTTCCTTGGCAGTGTCGCCTTCCGCTTGCTCGCATTGGGCTTTGTTTTAAATGTTCTGTTCTGAAACTGTGAAGCTGCTTTGTGACAACGTCAGTTGTAAAAGGCGCTATACAAATAAAGTTGATGTTTGGATGTCTTTTCAACTTTAATCCAGAGTTTATTGGATGACATTTATGTACGTGATTTCCACATTGAAATAACGGCTTTAAAAGGACGTCTTTAATGTGACTTAGTTAGTCGTCTTTTCAACGTCAGTGTTTCATTTTCATTTTCAACCTTAAAAAAACGTTGATTAGACCACAGTCAAGTACATTATTTCAACATTGAATCAACGGCTAAATGTTTACTGGGATTGCAGTTAGCACACTACACTGATCAGAGCATTTTATTAAACACATATGGAAACATTCAGTGTCATGCTGAAGGGAGGAGATTGTTATTTAAGTTTAAGTGAAGACGACTGGACTGGAACGACAGCTCTAAAATGAATGAACTCTGAGTGAGAAACCGGAAGGTGGCAGAAGAGAACTGATGTAAAAACACAGAAGAAGAAGACGATGAAGCTACGCACTCTTTTCAGTGACCGCGGCACGCGAGCAGCTCTCACCAGCCTCAGGGAACAGCTTCATCCCATAAATATGTCAATTTAACCTTCTATTTTTGGATACATATGTATTTTGGTATCGCCCAAATGTAGTCAACATCGTTAATGTTATGTACGTTATTCTATCAACTGCTATATGGTACATACGTAATATTGAACCGTTTTTTTTGTTTGTTTGTTTGTTTTTTTTCCAAATGACAAACTTTAGCTAACCTGTTTAACTCTAGCTAGCTCTTTTTTCCCCTCTGACATAGAAAACATTTAAATGACATGACAATCGCTCATACATGAGTATTTTAATTTGAGTAATTATGTGGTTTGATGGCGAATTTTACAAGACGATGTGAGCATTTTTTATGTCACAGAACCGCTTCCCTCAGTATAAGAAATAAAATAAGAAATAAAACTGCTTAAACACATTAAGAAGACATAAAGTAGTAGCTACGTGGGTTAAAATACATTCTCAATCTCAGTGCTGGTTTTTTGGTGTAAAGTAATATTTTGAATATATAATTTCACATACACTCATTTTTTGTTAGTGAGTAGCAGTGAGTTTTGGCTGGTGATTAATGGGTTGCAGAAGGTTATATGAAAGCTATAGAAGCTTATTTACTGAGAGAAAAAAATAAACAAAAGCACGTGAAGTAGTTTATTTTTGGAGCTGTGAAGTTAGTACATTTTTTTCAAAATTAACTATGAACATGAACTAATTCATTTTCTTTATGTAATTATGTAAAGATGGACTGTAGTAAAAAAAAATGAGTAGGGCAGTGAAAAATGGTGGGCAGGGAGAAAAGCAAATAGGAGGTTAATTTAAGTTATTTAGATGAGATCTTTAGCATCAGTTGTAGCATAATCGTTTGTACTATAACCTCATAATCTTTTACATTTGAAGTTCTGTAGTTAATGAATTTGCATGCATAAGCAGTTTACAGTTACTCAGGAACAAGGCGTACAAAACTCAAAGAGCACGCACAGAACTCGTGCAGCTGGCGCACAAAACTCAGAGAGCATGCGCTGAACTCAGCGCTCACGCACAAAGTCATGGAGCACAAATGTCAGAGCTGGATTTTTTGTTTGCAAGTTATAAGTTTTACATTTGAGATGAATTTTTTTTGTGCATTCTTTTTGGCACAAATCAGATTCCATACAGGATTCACTAAAAATAATCAACAAGTTTGCGTCACCATTTGGAATGCTGCGGATGCTTTGAGAATTAAGAATAGGCTTGCGCAACATTTTGAAAGATTCCGGATGCGCTAAAAAAAAAAAACAAACATCTAGCAAGGTAGAGGTAGAGGTAGAAGTCTGAGACGGTCAAAAATTTAGTATAAAAAAAAAAACACAAAGGGGTACCCTTTATTATTTTTTTTTTGGGGTGAAAACTGTGACCTCCTCAGATCTTCTCCAAACCCACACCGTGTGTCAGGGAAGTCCTGACAAAGACAGTGGTGTGGTTATTTTCGCTCTACCATATCCCAAAGCTGAGATATGGAGACCTCTTCTAGTCCATAAAATGTATAACTGTATATATCAAGATGGGATTCCTATTTCCAGTCAAGCTAGGTAAACACATGAGTAGAGGGTAACCTTTAAGTTTTACGTTTGATGTTAATTTTTTTTTGTGCGATTCTTTTTGGCACCAATCAGGTTCCATACAGGATTCGCTAAAAATAAACAAGCTTGCGTCACCACTTGGATCGCTCCGGTTGCTACGAGAATTGAGAATAGTCTCGTGCAGCTTTTTGGAACCTTCAGCACATGCTAAAAATAAACAGCATGCTCACGTCATCATTTGGAACGCTCCGGTTTCTACAAGAATTAAGAACAGGTTTTGCAGCTTTTTGGAATCTTCAGGATGCGCTAAAAATAAACAGTAGGCTCACGCCACCCTTTTTAACGCTCCGGTTGCTACGAGAATTAAGAATTGGCTCTCGCAGCATTTTGGAATGTTACAGATGTGCTAAAAAAAATAAAGATTAGGCTCACGCCTCTTTTGTAAATGCTCCATGTGCTGAGTGAAGTATAGAATAGGCTTGCACAGCTTTTTGGAACCTTCAGGATTCCAAGGATTATGGAATCAGATTTGTGCCAAATATGAAACGCTCCATGGCTTTAGTGTGTGAGTTCTGAGTTCTGCGTGTGCTCTCTGAGTTTTGTGCACAAGCAGCACGAGTTCTGTGCACGAGCTCTCTGAGTTTTGTACACTGGATCCTTGAGTTTCGCAAGCAGTTTTGGCAAAAAGCTCTCGTGTGGGCGGGTTTTCTCAGGGGTACCTTCCCATTGGCTAATGAGTTTTTGAGTGACAACTCAGTGCCCAAGGCATTTTGGACTACACATGCGTACACCTACTTGCAGCTCAGCAGCGGAGAGACAGGAAAGATTTTAACATTAAAGAGTGAACAACTTTACACACACAAATTCTCTTTGTACTTTACTGTTTTAAAACGATGAAATACCTGCAAACTTCGACAATCAATGCAGATATTGAGGTAATGTTCTGTCTAAAACAAAGCATTAAAGATTTTACTGTGAGTACAAACCTGTTTGTCCCTCATTACCAGATACTGATCTGAGGTAAATGCACACCGAGGTCTGTTTACTCAGGATGAACCAGAATAAATGAGCACTTATTTGTTTATTTGTAAATTATTATTCATGAGTGCTTGAGCCCCTGTTCAGAAACCTATTGTGTACTAACATAGTGGTTCTTCGCTTTTCCATAATCACTGTTAGATGGTTTAAATGCCCAAATTTTATTTTGAAGATCACAGTTTTGAACAAATGGCATATGTGCATTTTGTTACAGGAGGTCTCAGAGAAAAGAGAAACATCACAGACAAGAGTGTTCCTGCTCCTTTAATGAATACAAATTTGCTTAATATCTAGCTCACACATTACTTCCTGGAAAACACCAGATGTAAAGTTTGAACCACAATCTGATTGAATCTCACGAGGCAGCCCACACCGAGAAAAGAACTGAAACAAACACTCAATTATAGTTCTTGCCTTAATGTTTCTCGAGGGTACAGCCTCCGGAAATCTATTACACACATCCAATATTGTGAACAGATACTTATAACCCTTTTTTGTCTTGTGCAAAGGTCCAACACAATCTATCGTCACTCGCAAAAATGGAGAGTACACAATGGTGCACAAGGCACTTTCTGATTTGGCTTACCGGCTAGCTGACAAGCATGACATGTCCGACAGTAGGAGATTACATCTCGATGCATCTTCGGCCAATAAAAATAACGCAAGACTCTCTCTTGGGCTTTACGAATACCCACATGCCCTGCCATGGGTGCTTCATGTGCCAAGCGCAACACTTTCAACCTAAAACTCTTCAGCAACACAATCTGCTCCACAACACTCCAATCTTCAACAGCAGGATGATAAGGAGGCCTCCACTTCCGCATAAGCACTCCCTGATGCATATAGAAGACCTCTGCCGACTCCTCTGTCTCCTCCCGTGTACCAGCCCCCTTACACAATGAGGCCAACTCAGGGTCCTCCTTGAGCTCCTTGATTAAGGTTTCCCTATTAAACTGAGCTGCATCTGATTAACCTAGTTTTCCAAAGAAGGTATCTCCAAGCTCAAATGCTGCCTCCTCCAGCCCTCTCTGTGGAACCACCCCCTTGGGGCGAGACTGGGCACGGGTAACGACACAGGTTGAAAACACCTCAGGATACTCCCTGGCCAAAGCCTCTGTTTCTGGTACCTCACATGGCATGTGACTAATTAAAGGGGTTACCGAAACTTGAACCCCAGCAAGATCATTCCCCAATAGCATAGAAACTCCAGGGACTGGTAATGATGGCACTACTGCTACATTAACATAGCCATTTACCAAGTTAGAGGTTAGGTACACTTTATGCAATGGCATGGCACCAAACAAACTTCCCACACCCTGAAGCAACACTGAAGAGTCATTGAAACTGGCTAATCACGAACCCCTTGTAACAACAAGGACTGAACTGCACCAGTGTCCCTGAAAATTTTAATTTTGGTTTCTGGCTCCCCAGAACCAATGGACACTGTACAGCAGGAGACAAACCCATCATACAGAGAGGGGGTTATTTCAGACTCAGGATCCACACAACTAATAGTCCTCTCTGAACCAACTACCAATGCCACAGATTTTGAAGAGTCAGTATAAGACCCACGTCTGCACTTCTGCAGAACTGGACAACCTGATTTTATATGGCCAGGTTTTCTACAATAATGGCAGATTATTTCTCCCGAGGGAGTAGAATTTACAGGTTTTTGAAGTTGACTATGAGGTTTAGAGCCAGATGGCCCTTCCCTATGACTTTTAGTCTCTGCTGATTTAACCTCTGTATTAGCCTTTCTCCAACCACTGATCTCTCTTTCACTCTCGACTCCTTATGGGTAAATTCGTAAGTATCTGCCATCATAGCAGCCTTTTTAACTTCAGTCGCCCCATGCTCCTGAATGTACACTTCCTAAAGAACAGGTAGACTATTTTTAAACTGTTCCATAAGAACAAGCTGTTTTAAATCTGCAAAAGTATAAACTTCACATGCTTTCGTTCAAACACTGCCTCCTGCTGCCTAGCTACATCCAAATAGGTTTCCGCTAGCTTACGTCTAAGAGAACGGAATTTGTGCCTGTAAGTTTCTGGCACAACTTCATAGGCATTCTTCACTGCCGTTTTCACCGTGTCATACTCCATGGAGTGTGCAGAATTCAAAGCTGCATAAGCCTCCCGAGCTTTCCCCTACAGGACACTCTGAACCAAAACGGTCCAACAATTCTCCAGCCAAGCTAATTCCGTGGCTATATTCTCAAAGGCATCAAAAAACACATCTACCTCATCTTCCTGAAATTTTGGCATTAGATGTAGACATTTGGATACATCAAACCGAGTCTCATGTCTGCGCTGTTGTTGACTCTCCATCTGCGAGAGTTTAACCTTCTCCAACTCAATCTTAGCTAACTCCAGCTCCCGCAAACTATCCTTCTCCTTCTCTCGCCTACCCTTCTCTGCTTGTTCCCTAGCCAATCTTGCCTCAATGATGGAGTCACTCAAACCTAGGGACTGAGCAAGGATCTACTATCTTAATTTTATTCAACTCTGAATCTACCTCAATCTCATAATATTCAGCAAGCTGGAGCAACTGAGGCTTCTTTAATTTTATCCAGTCCGTTGTCTGCAGATGGGCTTGGATAAAACTTTCCGGATCAAACTGAGACATTTTTGGGAAAAAATTAAAAAAATACCAAAAGCCCCCCAGCCGAAATGAGGACAGACCAGAGACCCCTAACTCTAAGGCTACTAAAATTCAAACACCAAGAGGTAACCTATATTCCCCTATTGGCCTAAAATCCCTAAGTACCACCAAAGTATGACTACAAAACTAAAAGTACTTGACAATTTTGGCCACCTTACCTCAAGTCCTCTCATAGGACTTCTGAAAGAACACATACAACTCAAGAAGCCCCAAGTAGGCCACAATTTCCAACAGGTATTTTTGAGTCAAATCAACACCACCAAATCAGATTTCCTGAGAACTCAACCAAACATACCCAATTACCAAAGGTCTAGACTGTATACAATCAAGCAACTCTGCAATCCAATACCCACCTTAGCAAACAGCTAACCTCAACAGAGCACAAAACTATCAAGTTACAATCACACAGCCAACAATTAGATCACGAAAATAAGGTGTTGAAATCTATTGTGATGAAATGAGAACTTGGGAGGGTTCACTCTTCTTACCTAAAGATCCTCGAAGAACCCAAGCGCTGACTCCATGGTCGACCAGCCCAAGCATGTAGAGATTATTCAAAAGGGTAGGTAGTAATCTGGAGGTGCAACAGTTTCCAGAGTGCTAGAGAAAAATCAGCGCCAAAACTTCCACCATCTTATATATATCCAAAACGACGCTCCGGTATCTGGCCTCCAAAACCAGAGGTCCTCCCCTTTAAAGGCTCCACTTCAAGATCTCAAGAAAAGTAAGACCCCCCCCCAGTGGCTGGAGTGTGTATTGTGGGAGTCAAGTGTCTATCCCAGTGCACCTAGTTTATAAGAATCTATATTCAACACCATTAACTCTATTGAGAGAAAATCCCAGTTACGAAAATAATCACACCCCTATGTAAGTCAAGGCCTCCTTAATCAACAACATTTTTATTTTGTCAATAAGGTCCATACCACACTTCTGACATATTTCATAAAATATCACCATTTAATATTCTAAACATGTACATAAACAAATGCATACATTTTCAAATGACCTTGCCTTTTCCCCACAGATATCAAATAGAAATCAGAAGAATATCTATTAAACATACCTGAAAACCTGATTTTGGTGGCCTTAAAAGTACACTTACCCTATAATATAGCGTGATTCATATATCAAAGTATATGATCACATTCTAAAGTTGTCATATTGAGAAACAATGATAGAAACATTTTACTTCTCAACCTCAAGTAGACTGTAAGTAATTATTCAAATTTCAAAATTTAACAACCTGGCTATTAGCTCAGACATTACATAATGTGGGTTAAAAGCTAAGTAGAACACTTGCTATTCATCATAATGACACGTTGGCTAGCTGCAGCAAACATTAGAAAAGTAAGCCTAATGCAATAAAAAGTTTTGATGACTTTGTTCACTTGAGATGGCTAAAGAAAAAAACACAAACTTCAAACAAAATGACTGTTACCAACCTGACATGGCGCGCGCTCCTCTGCTCTTTGGGGCTTGAAAACTCCAGAATCCGATAGCTGCTAATCACAACGTATTAGTTGACTGCACAAACTTCTTGTCACACAGCCCACAACACCAACTCACGTTTTTCAGAACAAATTCAAAAAAGCCACACCGAATTTCAGCTGTCTAAAATGCTTCATGAAGGCTGTGGTAAATTCAAAGACTGCCCATTACCACTGCTGCAATGCCCATTATCACAAGTGTCTGTGGTGCTGCATCAGCATTCATCTTCCATCAGTTCAACAATTTTTTTCCCCTCGTGTAAGACACCTCTGTGTTGATATCTTATGTGGAAAAAAAATAAATAAATACACACACACACACATTATATTAATTAATTATATTCTTATTGAAAGATGATACAGTAAACATATTAAAAATATTTCAGTGCAAATTTTCTGGTTCAACTTACAATGAACACTAATTATACAACTTTGCTATAAAAACTTTATCATGGAGGTAGTTTAGACCAGTTCTAAAAAAAATATCACTCAACACTAAACACACCCTTGTATTTACAGAAACTTTGAAAAAGCTAAACTTTTTAAGAAATATAATTCTGTTTAAAAATTTCTACAAAAAACAATAAACAAATTTCTTAAAATTGTGTTATTTGTGTTTGGTAGATTATTTCCTGGTTGTAACAATGCTTCTGGGCAATAAATCTTATACAGTTGGAAAGCCTGTTAAATGATGCCACATTTACCTTTTAAAGAGGCGCAACCCACATTCTCAGCTCTACTGCTCATCCCACAAATGCATGTTCCTTACAAATGTGGCACCGTTTAAAGGGGAAATTAACAGGCTTTCCAACGGTATGAGATAAACTGCCAAGAAGCATTGTTACAACAAAAAAAAATAATCTACCAAACACAAATTTCCTTACTTTTTGTGCTAAGTTTATTTTTATAAGATACTCTTTGCAGTTATTTGACATTATTTCATTTGAATTTTGCCAGTCTTTGCTTTCATTATTGTTTTTTGGATTTTGCTGATAAGGTCTTTTGCTTCTGGAATCTCTCCAGAGTCTGCTTCGTGGTTTGCTTGAGTTTTGACAGAAGTTTCAAGGGTGGGTGGGTCTTAGAAGACTACGTTCACCGTGAATCTCCTTTCGTCATCGATTTTGGACTTACAGGTGCTCTGAAACCTCCTCTGGGACCTAGCCACGCCCACCCCACCCCTAAATGGAACAAGCTTTTTTCCCCATACACAGCATCAGGTTAATTATCACTGTTCTGTATTAACCCTGTCATACTACCATAGCTACAGCTTTTTTAGTTAGCTTTCTAGTAACCGCCAACACGCTGTCTGTCACTGGGTTCTCTTGCCTGACCCGTGGAAGCTTTTTTCGCAGGACAAATTTGCCTGTTCTTTACCATGACCCTACTAATCTCTGTATTTTTTTGTTCCCTTTGTCTGGTTTTCTTTCTCCTGTCTCTCTCTCATGCTTTGAGATGTCCTGCTGCTCTCCAGGTGTTGCCCTGATCCAGCCCCTGTGTATCCTGTACAAGATCCTGGCCTTGTCTCATCTACACTATCATGCTTGGCCATGCTGTTTTACCTCAGATTAACTCTGCACCTACTTTTAATTCACACAGAATCCCTGATCACCTTCTCCTTCCTCAGACTCATACATCACTAATATACTACATTTACATTACTATAACCCCTTCATCTGTCATCATTTCACTTTTACTTCTGTTCTGTTCTCTGTTGTGTCTCCGGTGTGGACCCGAGGAGGATGGGTTCCCCGTATGAGTCTTGGTTCTTTCCAAGGTTTCTTCCTCATGTGCTGAGGGAGTTTTCCCTTGCCACTGTTGCCCCTGGCTTGCTCATAGGAGGCTTGGACCCGGATCTCTGTAAAGCTGCTTTGTGACGACTTTTTGTTGTGAAAAGCGCTATATAAATACAATTTGATTTGATTTGAATTAAATTTTAGTATTAAATAGCTGTTACAAACATTATAATAAATAGCTGAATGGTCTGAAGATATTGCAGATGCTCATATTTCTTCCCTATGTGTTTTTTCTCCATTCAGTTGACTAGAATTTTAAAAGGCTTATATTAGTGATTTGTGCAAAAATATGTATGGTCTTGCTTAATGTAATTATTATACTGTCTAGATAGTTTTATACAATTTCTTGTATTGTCAAATACGCTTTTTTTTCAACACAATATATATAGCAGGAAGTTTAAAAAAAAAACAGAAGTCTAAAAAAGTGCAGGAACATATGTTTGCAATCTGGAATAAAGAATACAAAACATAAATTAATTGTTATACTGACACAATTCCCAAAGTTAAAAGTCTGCATATTAAATACCAAACACAATGTTATTTTCAAAACACACACAGCATAGCAAAACTAGCACTAAATGTTAATCCCTATTTACAAGCACAATACTGGAGTTTTCTGTTCTTTTTTAAATGCTGAAGCAGTTACTTTTTGTTCTTGTTTCATCAGAAAATAACTGTCACTCTGTTTAAGGTGGAACAGGAGAACTTTTAACTGGATGCTAGCTAACATTAGCAGATGCTAACATACAAATATTCTGTAAAAAAAATAAAATAAAATAAAATAACAATTAAAATTTAAGCAGTACATTTCTTCGTAGATGTCTTTCAGTAACTGTAAAACATTTATTTAAATTATTTGCAATTTGCTAAGACACATGGAAGACCTTTACATCCTGAGGTAGTGATAGCTTACAACCCGGTCTCACACCTACTCGTGGTATAGTCACATATATAGGAGACTGCAATTCATGCTGAAAATATGCGATATGTCACGAATTGCAGACTACTATATCACGAGTAGGTGTGAGACCGGGTTGTAGCTTAACATTACTGGCTGATGTAACTTTGGTAACTGACAAAGCGACACATTTATGTTATGATTAAAACCAATATTTAACAAAAAATATATTCATTAAGCACATGTAAAATGTTGTATTCTAATCAAATGATATTTAAAAGAGACCGTAGCAAACTGGCTTCAATGGGAAAGCTCCATGGCTGGCGTTGCCAGCTCCCGCACGAGTTATGCACAGGGGCCATGTCTTCATTAATTCAGACTTATTATCCTGGATTTAAGTCCTTTATAGAGTATTTAGTTATTTTTTTATAACGTCTCTTCCTTACACATGTAAACAATCGTACACACACAAAAATGCGTGTATTTGTATAACTAAAAATGTGAGTCTGTAAACAAGTTTTAGTCCCCACACCGAGATTATATCCATCCACACACAGACAAAGAGAGAGTCCACCAGTTTCGCTACACTACACTTTGGTTGGGTTTTTATGTACGGTTTCTAATTCTATATTTTTGTTGTGATATCAGTTATAATTGAATATGTATTTTGTCTTGTTCACCAGTGATATTTTTCAGTTACTGTAGTTAAAACAGCATTTAACTAATCCTTACATATTCATGATAGGATTTACATCACACACTGTAGCTGACACGAAACATAAATCCTTTGTGAACATAGTCCCTACGTTTCATCTGAATTATTCATAACATAGTGAGCGAAGCACTGACCTATGGCTACGTTGAGCCCTACGTGAGCAGTGTGAAGACAGCAATATTAGTAAGCTGATCCCCATAGCAACTGGAAGTTAATTTTTCACAATAAAAAACCTCTGGTGTTTAGTACCTTAAAATTTGTAAACATGCATATTATTATATAACTTCATTCATAACATGCTCTAAAGCTTTTCATAATTGTATATCAAACAAACATCACTATTCTCTCACACTATGTGTGTGACACATACTGAGATTTGACATTGATAAATTATGTGCATTCTTTTAATAGCATACTGCTAAACAATACAGTGTCAATACAAACCCATGGTGAAATTAACTTTCCAGATCCTCCTCTTTCTGTAAACATGTATATGTTAAAAGATACATTAAATTACTTATGTTTTATTTAATTATGTGTATCTACTTCTATATATAAATTAAGAGAGGATAAATCTCCTTCAAAATGAAATTGAACAAAAAATTCTAAATTAAAAAAGGGTTTTTTCAGCAGTTCAGTGGTGGTTGAAGTGAGGGGTTTATATATATATATATATATATATATATGTGTGTGTGTGCGTGCTTTAAAACGTATTTATATATGTATAATGTTTATACAAAATCTCATAAAAAAAAAAACATGGTCAAATCCAACACGTTTAGAGACCAACGACATTCCATACACCTGGACCCCCATGACTACTGACGAAGAACACTCAGAAAAGTGACACTGAGCCTGCTGTGGGCCAACGCTGTTTTCTGACTGTGACTCTGAGCCGAGTGTAGTCAATTCACAAAAAACATTATAAGAACGCAGTACCAAAGCATGGCTCAATGTTGCATGTAGGTATTTGAGTATACACTAAGTAGGCTACGAGCTTATTGTTTTTAGTCCAATACATTTTATAAACTTGAATTCCTGTTTTTTTTTCTTTCATTTGTTTTAAATTATGCTCTAAACGTGTTGGATTCTCCGTGTTAACACGCAGCGTATAATTTCGTGTTAACACGTTAAGTTTGTGTATTTCGTGAATCATGATGCTTTACTGCCACCTACTGGTGTATGGCGTTATTGCTGAAACAACATAAAGCCTTAACTTACCAAATAACGGAAACAATTCCAGTGTTTAATGTTCTGAACAATGTTTATGAGATTTTGTATAAACATTATACAAACATAATATTTATATAAACATAAATACGTTTAAAAGCGCACACACACATATATATATATACCCCTCACTTCAACCACCACTGAATTTACTGCTGAAAAAAGCCCTTTTTTAATTCAGATTTTTTTGTTCAATTTAATTTTGAAGGAGATTTATCCTCTCTTAACATATATAAGTACATACACATAATTAAATAACACATGAGTAAATTAATGTATCTTTACACATAGTATACATGTTTACAGAAAGAGGAGGATCTGGAAAGTTAATTTCACTATGGGTTTGTATTGACACTGTATTGTTTAGCAGTATGCTATTAAAAGAATGCACATAATTTATCAATGTGAATGAATTACGCCTCAGTATGTGTCACACACAGTGTGAGTGAATAGTGATGTTTGTTTCTTATAAAATTATGAAAAGCTTTAGAGCATGTTATGAATGAAGTTATATAATAATATGCATGTTTACAAATTTTAAGGTACTAAACAACAGTTTTTTTTTATTGTGAAACATAAACAGCTTACTAGTATTGCTGTCTTCACACTGCTCATGTAGGGCTCAACGTAGCCACAGGTCAGTGCTTAGCTCACTATGTTATGAATAATTCAGATGAAACGTAGGGACTACGTTCACAAAGGATTTATGTTTCGTGTCAGCTACAGGGTGTGATGTAAATCCTATCATGAATATGTAAGTACGCCCGGATTTGAGGCCTCCCATTGGCGAAAACCTTAAGAAGCGTGTAAACGTGTCAATTTTGGTCACGTTATCACGACAAAATTTTACGTGTCAACACGCAAATTTTTAATAACGTGTTAACGAGCATGTGTTCACACGTTTAGAGCCCAACGCTGTTCTATAAGAGACCAACGCCATTCCATACACCTGGACCCCCATGACTGCTGACGAAGTGACACTGAGCATTACATTATCACTCACACTATACAGTGTAAAAAGAAAATTGCTTCAATTGGTAACAAGTAATTCAATTAAGTTTTTTCAATTTATTTTTTTAAGGTTAAACTTAAACAATTAAGTTGGATAAACTTAATTGAATTACTTGTTACCAATTGAAGCAATTCAATTAAGTTGGATCAACTGTTTTCTTTTTACAGTGTACTTAAAATACAGCTTACATTTAAATAATTTTAAAAGTGTTTTTTAGCATGTTATTTTAGTTTTGCAAATAGGAGTCAAATACCTTTACGCTACTCAGAAATTCAACTTGGTTAAAATAATAAATCTACATTGCACAAATGGAATATTTTAAAATTTTATTGTGAAAACCTCACAAACTTAGTTTTTCACAAAAACTTGTGCATTAAACATACTACAGATGCATCCCATCTCCTCCAAAGGCTGCCCTTCTACTCCTGTACAGTTTAAGGAGTTTTGGCACATGTGTCCAGTGCATCATGAAACTGACTCTTCAGGTTGATGGCAGTTATTCTACGAAACTCACTGCATATCTAGAGAGAGAGAGGAGTAAACAATAGAGAATACAGATTATCAGTCATTACGTACAGAGCCTGAACATTTCTAGACAAACACTGATTCAGTTGATAACAGTTATGCAGGGATCCAGACAAAAACCATCCCGTCATCCCAAGGCCAAAAAAATAGCCCACAGGAAAATTGCTCTTTTGGGACGCTTTCGTGACAAATGTTGTGCGCGATAAAACTTGTTGCCTTTAAATAACATTACTGTGGTTGGACAATGCTGTACGCTTCTTGGTTAATAAGTAAATAACTAAAAAAATAAGTAAATAATCCAAACAGCTGATGACTTCGCATTATAACAGTTTTGGAACTGTTCTGGGGAAAAAAAGTTAAGTATCATTTTAGACAAGTAAACTAGATTGGTTCACACTAGGTTTTGCAGTGTGAAACAATCCTACAAAAACTATAAAAAGAAAAATATGCTGAAATGGGCCAGAGTCACAAGTACAGCAAACAAACACTACTCACCTGACTCTCCAAGAACAGTGCTGGCCATCATTCTCGAACCAGACCAACCAGAGGTTCCTGCTCAACAACCTCCTTCCACCGTAAAGAAAATGTTTGGACCCTTTTTATCTATCTCAGCCCTCATTGCCTTTCTCTCTTCTTCCAAGGAATCCTCACTCAGCCCTGCAGGGCTATATCGCAAACATCTTTATAATCACAAAGATCACATTTGAAGGTAGAACTTTGGTGACATGTAGATAATTTACTGTGACATTTTGAAAAACGACATATCAAGGAACACACACAATTGGAGTGAAAACAGGGCCAGCGTGTACCATGAAATCCATGGCGTACTCTGTGGTGCTTCAACCCAACGTCTGTGTCTTGGCTTGTGAAAGAGCAGATTTTGCACTTCATCTAATGTATCCCTTTTTTCCTTGAAAATGAAAACAATATTAGTGTTAGTATTGTCATTGTACACAATTATAGTTTGTAAATGCAATTACAGAACCACAAACTCTATGTAACGTTATTTAATGTTTTTGTAATTTATTTACACACACACACACATATATTACATTTAGCTAAATGTTTTGAGAAACAGACGATGTTAGGTATAGTGCTAGTGCTGTTAGACACCTACGAACTTCTCAAAAGCAAAACAAAAAACAAATAGTAGGTCTGATTCAGACAATACGGATATTTTTGTATCTTTGACGGCTTAATCTTGTAATAACACCCTGCTGCTTTCATATAAATGATATCAGACTAAAGGAGCGTTGTTGTAGTCAGCATCCTGAATTTTCCGTTCTACCTTAAACAGCTCAACAAACACCGAGGAGGCTCAATATAGCGTTACCTATTCCGGTATTTAAGGTGGAATGGAAAAAAGCCAGCCAACAAGATACATAACATTTTCAAAATAGAACATAAAGAAAGCGCTCAGGCTTGTTACAGCCTGCTTGAGTCTGTTACGTTGGGCATTTGATTAAATGAAACAAACGGCTCATATTCAAACTTTCCATGGCTCAGTCGAGTTGGCAAAGTTAGCTAATATAACAATGCCACGGCAATTTCCCTCACATATTCACGGCTTTAAGATAGTGTTAAAACTAGAAACGTAACTTTAAAATGCTTTGTGAACTATCACTAGTTATTTACCTCAATCTTGAATTTCTCCAAACTTCGAGCCACAACAAAGAGGAATCAACCGTCCTTCGCGCGTATTCCCGAACCTCCCACTGAGCATGCGCATGACTAGAACAGAGCATGCGCAGGTTTATCTTAATCAGCAACTTTTCCAAACAAATCTTCTCAACACATTTTTTATGTTGTGCCTACAGGTTGATCAGAACAATACATTTCGTGTTAGATGAACTATCACACAATTGAGTTCTATTCCCAACTCACTATTTCAATGTATAATCAACTAAATTTGAAGTTAGATTTTTTACAGTGCAGTCTGTTTTTTTTTTTTAAGGTTTATTAAATGTTTGGTTATGGTGGGTAGCATACTTACTGTTTTATCCGAGTCACGTCGACCGTCGATGTTCGGAAGAAAAAGCGGGGCGCACCTGTTGTCGGTACCAGAGATCTGCCTCGCGCAAAGCTTACGTAATGACGTCAGACGTAAAGCTGCTTTAAACTTAATTGTTTCACGTAGTCTCAAAGTAAAAAGTTATTTTGAGATAAAATGTGTGACTTTTAAGTTAATTGAACTCATGAAAGTAAGTTGTAGGAACTAAGGCAAAATAATTAATTGAGGTTAATGTAAATAAGTCTATAATAGGAACTACTGCCCAAATACACTTTTTAGAGTGTACAAATGAGTATGTGCAAGTGTGTAAAGCTCTGATATTTAAGTACCCTTTTCTGAAGGAAAATGAGGGGAATGGATGTGTGAGTTAATTCTAATAGTGAAAATTACTTTATTGTTGTTTTTATACTTGTTCTTGTATAATTCAATTTGGAAACAGGTTATTTTCATTTTAAATGGCTTGGCCTGCTCTAAGTGTGTAGAATTACATGAGGTTTCGTAGTTACGGCTGGTAAAATATAGCGCGGATAAGCCCGTTGCAGTGGGCAGACAAGGTGCACTATATTCTGAAGCAACTTTGCGGTTGTATTTTTGGTTGTACACAAGGGACCAAAACTTGCTATATGTTGCTGAACAGCTTTTGATTTGCTCTACAACATTTCTTGTCGACTTTTCTTAGTAAGATAGGGATATCCAAACTCAGATATTTCTGTAATGGTAATTTTTATATGTCTCTGTTGAAAGAACTTGTCTGCTTGTTTGTCAGTATATTCATTTCTAATCGTCAACAGAGCTCAAAAACTAAGTGTATGTCAGGTCAGCTCGAGGTCAATGCTTTATTAGAACAAACCACATCTTGTATATCAAACTGAGATGTCTCTAAGGAAACTAAGCTTGCAGAAACATCGAGTGATTATCTTATGGTTATGACGTATAAACTACCTATATAAATATCTCTGTGAAAACATCTCCTTTGTCCACATTCACATAGTACTCTCTGCTATTGTATGTTGACCACCTTAAGGTTAAATAAACTACTTTCTGATTCCAAATGCTCTGTTAGATTTCAATTCTTAATACTTGTCCTTATTTTCTCCATCACAATTTCAAAAATACATATCAAATTCAAATGTGTACACAGTGCACATTTTAAAATGCTTGTGACAATGATACATGTGTACGTTGAACGTTTTCAAACCCATGCCTTCTTTTTTGTACAAGTCTCTGTGTATAATCAGTAATGTTGGAATTGAAATGTCCAAAATTGGAATAATCTGAAATATGTAACATGGAAAAGGTTAAGTACTAGCTGCCTGAGTACCATTTTCAAATGACCAATCATATGTTGCATTAACTTAATAAAAAATAAATAAAAACTACACTGACATACTACCATCTGGCCACAAATGGGAGTATGTGTCCACAATTCCATTTAGACCTAACAGGTGGTGGTGGGGTCTTAGGTCCGAAAGGCCATTTAGTCGAGAAAATAGCAGTTGCTTACCTCTTCGTAGTACCA
Organism: Hoplias malabaricus; assembly: GCF_029633855.1. Classification (NCBI taxonomy): domain Eukaryota; kingdom Metazoa; phylum Chordata; class Actinopteri; order Characiformes; family Erythrinidae; genus Hoplias; species Hoplias malabaricus. The sequence goes on along the minus strand of NC_089815.1, from coordinate 35,800,553 downwards.
CACCATCCCAATCCACATATATGATACGCTGCTTGGTGGACCTTATCGGCCTAGCGCGCGGCGCACCCTAGACGATTTTTTTTGCAGAGCCCGGGGTCGGGTCCTGGGCACACGTGGTGGGAGCTAAAAATCCTCAAAGTTTGGGCCTTTTACCCGCAATTCTGCATCAATCCACCAGGTGGCTCCCGGAACGTCTCGATTCCAATATATTCCATTACATTCCATTACAGGCAAATATATTGGGATTGGGATGGCGTATATATTTATCATTCGTTGAAGTGTTTTGTAATGTTTTTAATACTTTTAACATGCCCAACATCCATAGACATTAACATTTTAAAGTGTTGGCTACTTTGATAAGGCAACACAAACGTCCTTTCACAAAGTTTCCAACTATCTTTGATATATTTATAATGCCAGTAAACCGACAAACACGTAACCACAGTGAGCCAGCCTGCCCTTCTGAAACTCTTGTCCGAACGCCTTACTTTCAAATTTTCAAGTTACCTAACGTTACTGCTGCATTACTTAAGGTGGAAGCGAAAAATGTAAAAGCTTCTGAGCGAACACCAGTCAGAATCCGAATGTTAAACAATACACCTGCATATAGTCAGCACAAAAAGATTGCTCACACATTAAAATCATGCCCAAGATAATGGAACGATGACGTTCAGAAGTAAGTTATAATCCAGCGTAGTACTAGGTTATTGTTTTGGCACCACAAGGACAGATGCTGTACTTCATCCCGGTAGGGCGTTTCATTATTGTCTGTAATCAAGCCTATCACCATGGTGTCATCTGCGAATTTGACTATGGTGTTTGAACCATAGGCAGGTACACAGTCATGGGTGAAGAGAGAGTACAGAATCGGGCTAAGAACACAACCTTGTGGAACGCCAGTGTTCAAGGTGATGGTTGATGAATGAAGGTTGCCTAATCTAACAGATTGGGGTCTGTTAGACAGGAAGTCTAAAATCCAGTGGCAGAGTGATGTGCTGATACCCAGATGGTTGAGTTTGGATATCAGCATAGACGGAATCACTGTGTTGAATGCAGAACTAAAATCGATGAACAGCATACTCACCTATGAGTTTTGACAGTCCAGTTGGGTTAGTGCCGTGTGTAGTGCTGTTGAGATAGCGTCCTCGGTGGATCTGTTGCTACGATAAGCAAACTGGTGTGGGTCCAGCGTAGCAGGCAGGCAGGATTTCAAGTGAGAAAGAACTAGTCTTTTAAAGCACTTGGAAATTATTGGGGTGAGTGCTACAGGTCGAAAGTCATTAAAGTCTGAAGCAGTAGAATGCCTAGGCACAGGCACAATGATGGCTGACTTAAAGATAGATGGTACAGCTGCCTGGGCAAGCGAAACATTAAAGATGTGAGCGAAGACACCCGCAAGTTCCACAGCACAAGCTCTTAGCACACGGCCAGGTACACCATCAGGGCCAGCTGCCTTCCGTGCATTCACTCTGCTCAGCATGCGACTGACATCCGAAGTGGAAAGTACAAGTGGGTTGTCGTCGGTGGAAGATTTATTGAAGATATCAATATCATCTGGTCGAAACGAGCGTAGAAGTTGTTCAGCTCATCAGGGACTGAAGCACTGTTGGTAGATGGAACAAAGCTAGTTGGTTTATAGTCAGTCAGGGCGTGTATTCCCTGCCACGTACGCCGAGGGTCAGAGGAGGTAAAGTGCTCCTCAATCCAGCGTTTGTAGCAGTGCTTGGCTATAGCTATTAGTCTCTTCATATTGCCAGCAACCCCAGTGGGCGGTACAGAGGACTCTTGTACCCTGAGCGCTTGTTGATTTGTTTCAGGACAGAGTTAGTGTAGGTGTCCAAGTGGATGTGTGAGACTGTGGTGGCTCGGGCAGCATACTCACTCCAGTCGGTGTGCTGGAACTGTTGCTGAAGGAAGGAGTCAGCCCCATCCATCCAGATCTTTACAGTTCTGGTTGAAGGCTTAATCCTATGCATGACTGCAGTGTATTTGGGAAGCAGGAACAAAGAAAGATAATCGGACAGTCCAAGATGGGGGAGGGGTGTTGTTTTGAAGCTGGTTAAAGTCAAACCGATGCTGAATCCGGTGTTTGTGCGGTGAATGTTAATTTCCAAAAGTGTCTGTCTGTCGTAACTGTAGTTCGCAAGAGTTATTTGCGCAAGAAAACTGGAGATAGCTAAGTACAGAAGTATAACATCACTAAAACCGGTAAGACGCTGAGCCTCGCAGTGTGATCGCGATGCCATCTTGGTCCTGGGAGACCAAGGACCATTTCCTATGGAAATCAAGGTCCCAGAATCTGGAGGAAGAGAGGAGAGGCACAGAATCCACGTTGCTCGAGGTACCCTGCAAAGTTTCCACAGTCAGTGGCAGTTTGGGGTCCCATGTCATCTGATGGTGTGGGTCCACTGTATTTTCTGAGGTCCAAGGTCAACGCAGCCGCCTACCAGGGAGATTTAGATTACTTTATGCTTCCTTATGCCTCCAAGCGAGGTGGGTTAGTGCAGTGTGTAGTGCTGTTGAGATAGCGTCCTCGGTGGATCTGTTGCTACGATAAGCAAACTGGTGTGGGTCCAGCGTAGCAGGCAGGCAGGATTTCAAGTGAGAAAGAACTAGTCTTTTAAAGCACTTGGAAATTATTGGGGTGAGTGAGGCACAAGCACAACGATGGCTGACTTAAAGATAGATGGTACAGCTACCTGGGCAAGCGAAACATTAAAGATGTGAGTGAAGACACCCGCAAGTTCCACATCACAAGCTCTTAGCACCCGGCCAGGTACACCATCAGGGCCAGCTACCTTCCATGCATTCACTCTGCTCAGCATGCGACTGACGTCCGAAGTGAAAAGTACAAGCTCGCACAAATCACTCAGAGAGAGCGGGCAGCATGCACAAAACACTCAGAGAGAGCGCGCAGTTTGCACAAAACACTCAGAGAGCGCGCAGATTGCACAAAACACTCAGCGAAAGCGCGCAGCACGCACAAAACCCTCAGCGAGAGCGCGCAGTTTGCACAAAACACACAGAGAGAGCGCAAAGCTCGCAAAAAAAAACTCAGAGAGAGCGCGCAGTTCGCACAAAACACTCATAGAGAGCGCGCAGTTTGCACAAAACACTCAGAGGGATGCGCAAAGCTCGCAAAAAAAAAAAAAAAAAAAAACCTGAGAGAGCGCGCAGCGCGCACAAAACATTCAGCGAGAGCGCGCAGTTTGCACAAAACACACAGAGAGAGCGCGCAGCACGCACAAAACACTCAGAGAGAGCGCGCAGCACTCACAAAATTTCTGTTGAAGCCATAGCATAACTCAATGGTGAGTCAAAAGCGGCAGAGGTTACTTTTTTTTAAAAAAACCGTGACCCAGGCAAAGCTCCATATTTGTAACGGCAAATGCAAAGCTGGTTAAGGCATAACTTTGTTGGGGTTAACCTTTTGTCTGAAGTGTCTTACATAACTTCAAGTCTTGTGTGAATGTGTTCACCGGAAAAATACTCCGTATAACATGGATAAAACAATTATTTACAACACATACCAAGTCGACGTTAACAGAGCACGTTTTATAAATAATATAGAAGACACGGGTTAGCCTTTTTTTTGTAAGCACAGGGCTGACATTTTATGAAACACACTTTACCTTGTGTGAGCACTATATCTACAATGTTTGAATCCATTTTTAAAAAAGGTTCTTCTTTTTTGCAGCTTGAACACAACTAAATCAGATGCAGTGGGCATGTAAATTTTGCAAATTTGTGTATGAAAGAAAGGGCAACTGCTTAGACATTACAGATACAGAAACATGGTGGTTACAGCCACCAGTGAAACGCATGTTGGAGCGCTGGCCAGCCCTTTTCAGAAAGCAGCAGGTATGGTAACAAATATGTAATTTATGTAAAATAAAACATACAATCGTATTAACATGAACATATTACTTCTACAAGAGTAAATGTATTTTAATTTGTGTAATCTGTTAATGTGGTACAAATCGAATTATGGCTCTATGTGTGCTGTGTTTTTCCTAAAGGTTTTTGCTGAGTTCACAAGGGTGGCAAGTAAAGATCTTGAACAAGACTTTTTTGAGGCCTTGGACAGTCACACCCCACGATTCCTTGAGATCTTTAAATCCAGGAAAGGAATTATTGGCAGTACACTTGCAGACATTGTTGCCCAAGTTGAAATTAAGGTAAGGAATCTTTTTATTACAATTTGGAATGTTACTTTTATAAGAGTGATCCAGTCACCTCCTTAATGGAACACTAGATAATATTTTTTACCTTAATTTTTTAGCTTAATTACAGCTTAAAAATCATTGTGATGCTCCACTGATCTTAGCTAGTGTTCCTTTAAGGTTGGTTAGTTTTCCTGTAGACTTGTCATCATCAACTAATTCCAAACATGAGAACCAACATTTATTTGCCATGGAGCTGCACTATTTCCCGAAAACTATTAAAGACAAATCAGTTATTTTTGTGCTGTGTAATGTTTCTTTCATTTTTAATGGTTCTTTCTAAAACCATGGAGCCCAAAGACAGACAAGTTAAACAAAACAGCACAAACACCCAATAATATTTTTTTTAGCAGATGAATCCTGTTTTAATGGGATGGTAACATATATTATAGAACACAGACACCTATGTGTTTTAACTTATAATTTATCACACATTTGTCTCATGTTTATTTTTAGATATTTTGGTTTGTTTTTTCTTAACTTGTAGATCCAGGATATTACAGCAATGTGGACTGCTGTCCTTCGTTGTCTTCCAGGTTTATCTTGGAGATTAGGCAGTGAGTACTTCAAGGTCTGTTTTGTAAGTATTACATCAAATTGTATAATTAAAATTTACTTAGTGAAGACATGAAGGTTTTGCAATAATATATTTTTTCATTATATTTACCTTTTGTCTGCAGGATTCAGATACCATCACAGATTTCATTCAGGTTCCTGATGGGTTATTGACTGTTATACCTGAAGACAGCCAGCAACCAGGTCCAAATGCCATACACTTTGAGCCATCTAGCATTAATATCATACTGGAAGGTAACGTTATGGAGAACATTGAAAACCATGCTCAAGCTATTTGCCTGACATTTGAACTACTATAAAACCTTCATTTGGACTATCCCAAAAGACTGGAGAACACATTTGACTTGCTAAACCTGGGAGTAGGCAATCTGAGCCCAAAATAATTTAAGGGATTTCTAAGTTTCGATGGACCCAGCTTTACCCTCTTATTGATGTTAGGCTCTCATTTATATGGTTTGCACTTGCAAAATGTTCTTGTGTTGTTCATAATGTGTCAAAGCACTTAAATTTATTGTGCAAAACTTTAGCTTGGTTAAGTGCATTAAACATTATTGTACATTTTTGTTTATTACACAGACTGTGCCATTTGAGTCATTCAAGAATAAAGATTACTGGAGGTTTTCTTTTAAAAAATATTTTTAATTGACTTAAATGTGGAATTAATTTTATTTTTGGGTAACTTTATGTATTTAGATAGGCTGATGTGCTCTGTGATGTAATGGAATTTGATTAAAATAAACCAGAAGTACTACTGAATAATAATTCTTTGTTGTGCTTACTTTATTTTTCTAAGGCAATCGGTTTCCTAAATTCTATTAAGTAAACAGGACTCTTGTGGAATTATGTTAACTTGGGTAACATAAGTTGGCAGTACTTAAAAATGGCAACTTACATCTATGTACTACTTAATGTCAGAACAACTCATATCAATTAAGTAAATACAGTTGCGTTTTAAGTACACTTAAATGATAGACGTTAAGTTAACATAACTTCAAAATAATAGTTATATTTACTTAACTATTTCAAGGCAACCGGATTCCTAAATTCCTTTAAGTAAGATCAACTTATCACATTTTACAGTGCAAAGAAAAACCTCAGCGAGAGCCCGCAGGACGTACAAAACACTCAGCGAGAGGGTGCAGCACGCACAAAACCCTCAGCGAGAGCGCGCAGCACGCACAAAACACACAGAGAGAGAGCGCAGTTTGCACAAAACACTCAGCGAGAGCCAGCAGTTTGCACAAAACACTCAGATCGCAAAGCTCGCAAGAAAAACCTCAGACAGATCGCACAGCACGCACAAGATACTCAGAGAGATCGCAAAGCAAAAAAAACCTCAGAGAGAGCGCACAGTTTGCACAAAACACACAGAGAGATCGCAAAGCTCGCAAAAAAACACAGAGATCGCAAAGCTCACAAAAAAACCTCAGAGAGATCGCGCAGCACCCACAAAACACTCAGAGAGATCGCAAAGCTCACAAAAAAACCTCAGACAGATCGCGCAGCACCCACAAAACACTCAGAGAGATCACAAAGCTCGCAAGAAAAGCCTCAGAGAGATCGAGCAGCACGCAAAAAACACTCAGAGAGATTGCAAAGCTCATAAAAAAAACCTCAGAGAGATCGCGCAGCATGCACAAAACACACAGAGAGATCACAAAGCTCACAAAAAAAAAAAACATCAGAGAGATGGCGCAGCACGCACAAAACACACAGAGAGATCGCAAAGCTCACAAGAAAACCTCAGAGAGAGCGCGCAGCCCGCACAAAACACTCAGAGAGATCGCAAAGCTCGCAAAAAAACCTCAGAGAGATCGCAAAGCTCGCAAGAAACGCCTCAGACAGATCGCGCAGCACCCACAAAACACTCAGAGAGATCACAAAGCTCGCAAGAAAAGCCTCAGAGAGATCGAGCAGCACGCAAAAAACACTCAGAGAGATCGCAAAGTTCATAAAAAAACCTCAGAGAGATCGCGCAGCATGCACAAAACACACAGAGAGATCACAAAGCTCACAAAAAAAAAAAACATCAGAGAGATGGCGCAGCACGCACAAAACACACAGAGAGATCGCAAAGCTCACAAAAAAACCTCAGAGAGATCGCAAAGCTCACAAAAAAACCTCAGAGAGATCGCAAAGCTCGCAAGAAAAACCTCAGAGAGATTGCGCAGCATGCACAAAACCCACAGAGAGATCGCAAAGCTCACAAAAAAAACTCAGAGAGAGCGCGCAGCACGCACAAGATACTCAGAGATCGCAAAGCTCACAAAAAAAAACCTCAGACAGATCGCGCAGCACGCACAAAACACACAGAGAGATCGCAAAGCTCACAAGAAAAGCCTCAGAGAGATTGCAAAGCTCACAAAAAAACCTCAGAGAGAGCGCGCAGCCCGCACAAAACACTCAGAGAGATCGCAAAGCTCACAAAAAAACCTCAGAGAGATCGCAAAGCTCGCAAGAAAAACCTCAGAGAGATCGCAAAGCTCGCAAGAAAAATCTCAGACAGATCGCGCAGCATGCACAAAACACACAGAGAGATCGCAAAGCTCATAAGAAAAGCCTCAGAGAGATCGCAAAGCTCACAAAAAAACCTCAGAGAGATCGCAAAGCTCGCAAAAAAACCTCAGAGAGATCGCAAAGCTCGCAAGAAACGCCTCAGACAGATCGCGCAGCACCCACAAAACACTCAGAGAGATCACAAAGCTCGCAAGAAAAGCCTCAGAGAGATCGAGCAGCACGCAAAAAACACTCAGAGAGATCGCAAAGCTCATAAAAAAAACCTCAGAGAGATCGCGCAGCATGCACAAAACACACAGAGAGATCACAAAGCTCACAAAAAAAAAAAACATCAGAGAGATGGCGCAGCACGCACAAAACACACAGAGAGATCGCAAAGCTCACAAGAAAACCTCAGAGAGAGCGCGCAGCCCGCACAAAACACTCAGAGAGATCGCAAAGCTCACAAAAAAACCTCAGAGAGATCGCAAAGCTCACAAAAAAACCTCAGAGAGATCGCAAAGCTCGCAAGAAAAACCTCAGAGAGATTGCGCAGCATGCACAAAACCCACAGAGAGATCGCAAAGCTCACAAAAAAAACTCAGAGAGAGCGCGCAGCACGCACAAGATACTCAGAGATCGCAAAGCTCACAAAAAAAAACCTCAGACAGATCGCGCAGCACGCACAAAACACACAGAGAGATCGCAAAGCTCACAAGAAAAGCCTCAGAGAGATTGCAAAGCTCACAAAAAAACCTCAGAGAGAGCGCGCAGCCCGCACAAAACACTCAGAGAGATCGCAAAGCTCACAAAAAAACCTCAGAGAGATCGCAAAGCTCGCAAGAAAAACCTCAGAGAGATCGCAAAGCTCGCAAGAAAAATCTCAGACAGATCGCGCAGCATGCACAAAACACACAGAGAGATCGCAAAGCTCATAAGAAAAGCCTCAGAGAGATCGCAAAGCTCACAAAAAAATCTCAGAGAGATCGCAAAGCTCGCAAGAAAAACCTCAGACAGATCGCGCAGCATGCACAAAACCCACAGAGAGATCGCAAAGCTCACAAAAAAAAAATCAGAGAGCGCGCGCAGCACGCACAAGATACTCAGAGATCGCAAAGCTCACAAAAAAAAACCTCAGACAGATCGCGCAGCAAGCACAATACATTCAGAAAGATCGCAAAGCTCACAAAAAAAACCTCAGACAGATCGCGCAGCACGCACAAAACACACAGAGAGATCGCAAAGCTCACAAAAAAAAACTCAGACAGATCGCGCAGCACGCACAAAACACATAGAGATCGCAAAGCTCGCAAAAAAACCTCAGAGAGATCGCAAAGCTCGCAAGAAACGCCTCAGACAGATCTCGCAGCACCCACAAAACACTCAGAGAGATCGCAAATCTCATAAAAAAAAACCTCAGACAGATCGCGCAGCATGCACAAAACACACAGAGAGATCACAAAGCTCACAAAAAAAAACATCAGAGAGATGGCGCAGCACGCACAAAACACTCAGAGAGATCGCAAAGCTCACAAAAAAAAACATCAGAGAGATGGCGCAGCACGCACAAAACACACAGAGAGATCGCAAAGCTCACAAAAAAACCTCAGAGAGAGCGCGCAGCCCCCACAAAACACTCAGAGAGATCGCAAAGCTCACAAAAAAACCTCAGAGAGATCGCAAAGCTCGCAAGAAAAACCTCAGAGAGATCGCGCAGCATGCACAAAACACACAGAGAGATCGCAAAGCTCACAAGAAAAGCCTCAGAGAGATCGCAAAGCTCACAAAAAAACCTCAGAGAGATCGCAAAGCTCGCAAGAAAAACCTCAGAGAGATCGCGCAGCATGCACAAAACCCAGAGAGATAGCAAAGCTCACAAAAAAAACTCAGAGAGAGCGCGCAGCATGCACAAAACCCTCAGAGAGATCGCAAAGCTCACAAAAAAAACCTCAGACAGATCGAGCAGCATGCACAAAACACACAGAGAGATCGCAAAGCTCACAAAAAAAACCTCAGACAGATCGCGAAGCATGCACAAAACACAGAGAGATCGCAAAGCTCGCAAAAGAACCTCAGAGAGATCGCAAAGCTCGCAAGAAACGCCTCAGAGAGATCGCGCAGCACGCACAAAACACACAGAGAGATCGCAAAGCTCGCAAAAAAACACTCAGAGAGATCGCAAAGCTCACAAAAAAACCTCAGACAGATCGCGCAGCACCCACAAAACACTCAGAGAGATCGCAAAGCTCGCAAGAAAAGCCTCAGAGAGATCGAACATCGCGCAAAAAACACTCAGAGAGATCGCAAAGCTCACAAAAAAAAAACATCAGAGAGATGGCGCAGCACGCACAAAACACTCAGAGAGATCGCAAAGCTCACAAGAAAACCTCAGAGAGATCTCGCAGCACGCACAAAACACACAGAGAGATCGCAAAGCTCACAAAAAAAACCTCAGACAGATCGCGCAGCACGCACAAAACACACAGAGAGATCACAAAGCTCACAAAAAAACATCAGAGAGATGGCGCAGCATGCACAAAACACACAGAGAGATTGCAAAGCTCACAAAAAAAAAAACATCAGAGAGATGGCGCAGCACGCACAAAACACTCAGAGAGATCGCAAAGCTCACAAAAAAAAAACATCAGAGAGATGGCGCAGCACGCACAAAACACACAGAGAGATTGCAAAGCTCACAAGAAAAGCCTCAGAGAGATCGCAAAGCTCACAAAAAAACCTCAGAGAGATCGCAAAGCTCGCAAGAAAAACCTCAGAGAGATCGCAAAGCTCGCAAGAAAAACCTCAGACAGATCGCGCAGCATGCACAAAACACACAGAGATCGCAAAGCTCACAAAAAAAACATCAGAGAGATGGCGCAGCATGCACAAAACACACAGAGAGAGCGCGCAGCACGCACAAGATACTCAGAGAGATCGCAAAGCAAAAAAAACCTCAGAGAGAGCGCACAGTTTGCACAAAACACACAGAGAGATCGCGCAGCACGCACAAAACACACAGAGAGATCGCAAAGCTCACAAAAAAACCTCAGACAGATCGTGCAGCACGCACAAAACACACAGAGAGATCGCAAAGCTCACAAAAAAAAAACCTCAGACAGATCGCACAGCACGCACAAAACACAGAGAGATCACAAAGCTCACAAAAAAATCTCAGACAGATCGTGCAGAACGCACAATACATTCAGAGAGATCGCAAAGCTCACAAAAAAAAACCTCAGACAGATCGCAAAGCTCGCAAGAAACGCCTCAGACAGATCGCGCAGCACCCACAAAACACTCAGAGAGATCGCAAAGCTCACAAAAAAACCTCAGACAGATCGCGCAGCACCCACAAAACACTCAGAGAGATCGCAAAGCTCGCAAGAAAAGCCTCAGAGAGATCGAGCAGCACCCACAAAACACTCAGAGAGATCGCAAATCTCATAAAAAAAACCTCAGAGAGATCGCGCAGCATGCACAAAACACACAGAGAGATCGCAAAGCTCACAAAAAAAAACATCAGAGAGATGGCGCAGCATGCACAAAACACACAGAGAGATCGCAAAGCTCACAAGAAAACCTCAGAGAGAGCGCGCAGCCCGCACAAAACACTCAGAGAGATCGCAAAGCTCACAAAAAAACCTCAGAGATCGCAAAGCTCGCAAGAAAAACCTCAGAGAGATCGCAAAGCTCACAAGAAAAGCCTCAGAGAGATCGCAAAGCTCACAAAAAAACCTCAGAGAGAGCGCGCAGCCCGCACAAAACACTCAGAGAGATCGCAAAGCTCACAAAAAAACCTCAGAGAGATCGCAAAGCTCGCAAGAAAAACCTCAGAGAGATCGCAAAGCTCGCAAGAAAAACCTCAGACAGATCGCAAAGCTCGCAAGAAAAACCTCAGAGAGATCGCGCAGCATGCACAAAACCCACAGAGAGATCGCCAAGCTCACAAAAAAAACCTCAGACAGATCGCGCAGCACGCACAATACATTCAGAGAGATCGCAAAGCTCGCAAAAAAAACCTCAGACAGATCGCGCAGCATGCACAAAACCCTCAGAGAGATCGCAAAGCTCACAAAAAAAACCTCAGACAGATCGCGCAGCATGCACAAAACACACAGAGAGATCGCAAAGCTCACAAAAAAAACATCAGAGAGATGGCGCAGCATGCACAAAACACACAGAGAT